>NW_028138643.1:0-63026 GCF_964270905.1 Leucopleurus acutus | reverse complement strand
ACCAGAGGGCTCATGTCCACAAGGCGAGGTGAGCAAGCCAGGCAGGAGTGACCTCACATCAGACGGCCCACCTCACAGATGGGTGAGGAACCCAGCCAGGATCAGACTCTCAACAGAGGGCCCACATCACCAAGGGGATGTGAACCAGGCAGGAGTCTCCTAAGACCATTGGTCCCACATCATCGAAAGGTGAGGAACCCAGCACATGTGGCCTCAAACCAGACGACACACATCACGAAGGGGCTGGGAGTGAGGCAGGCAGGAGGATCCTCACAACAGAGGGCCCAAAAATTTAAAAAAGTGAGGAATCCAGCAGTTGGAACCTCCCAGCAGGCGGCCAAGAGCACAGAGGCTATGGGATCCAGGCTTCTGTGAACTAACACCAGAGAGCCCACATCATGAAAATGTGAACAACCCAGCCGTTGGGACCTCAGAGCAGAAGGCCCACATCCCCATGGAGATGGGATCCTAAGAGGAGTGCCAAAGCATCACTGGGCTCACTAAGAAAAGTTGGTGAGCCCAGCAGTCAGGGCCTGATGCAAGAGGGCCCTCATCACCGTGGGGAAGAGATTCCCAGCACGCTCCAACTGCCACCACACGGCTGACTTCACCAAGGCAATGTGTGCCAGCCATGCAGGAGTGACCTATCAGCAGAGGGTCTCCCTCACAGGTGGGTGAGGAACAAAGCCAGGAACAGACTCTCACCAGGGGGTCCACATAACCACGTGGATGAGAACCAAGCAGGAGTGTCCTCACACTAGTGGGGCCACATCATCGAAAGGTGAGGAACCCAGCAAAAGTGGCCACAAACCAGAGGACCCACATCACCAAGGGGTTGAGAGTGAGGTAGGTGTCTGGACGGGCATATTTAACACTCATTTCCCACCAGGAAGAGGAATTAACCAAAGGCTCAGCGTGCCCTGCCAGAAGCAGATTAGGGCCTGAAGCAGTCTTGCGGGTTTGCGGCCAGCTCACAAGAAAGCGAGTTGAAGAAAGGAGCTCAGGGGCCCTGAAATTCACAAACCTGCAGAGTTATAAATGACAGATAACGTCCAAAAATATATTGAAGTAAGGCTGCGAAGAGGACTTGAAAGCGGGGCAGAATTGCAGGAAACCGATTTCAGGAGGTAGACTGGATTTGCATTTAAAGCATAGGAAAAGAGGCAGAACATCGACAATGATGCACTTGGCAACAAAGGGCGTATGAGTTTGTTCCTGAATATATTCAGGAAAAAACACATACGCCCTTTTTGGCAAACCAAGCAAGCTTGCAATGGAAATCCGAACTACTATGAAGTGTCACTTCCCCCCGGTCTAAAGGGCCATCTGAGAAAAGTGTAAAATCCAGAAAGGCAAGACAGGCCATGGGGAAAAAGGAGCCTTGTTATGCTGATGGGCGGGATGTACATTGCCAACAGCCACTCTGGAGAAGTGTATGGTGTTTCCTGATACATCTGAAAAACAAAGCAACAGAGTCTAGGGCATTTCCACTTATGGTCCTATAGCTTAGGGAAATTAAAATCAAAAAGACACAGCCACCCCAAAATTTACAACGGCTCTGTTTACAGGAGCCTCTTCTACAGTACAAGTTAAATATCCCAGAGAACAAATAATTGATAAAGAAGTTGCAGTACTTATGTACAACAGAATACCACTCAGCAATGAAATCTGTGTCACCAGGCCTGTACCAGCATAATGAGTGGATTGAGGCATGATGATTCTAAGTGAAATAAGTCACACAGAAAAAGAAACATCATAAGGTATCACTAATGCACGGAATGTAAACTTGGCTACACATGAACTGAATTACAAAACAGAACAGGGTCTCAAGTTTAGAAAACCAACTTATGCTTGCTTAAGGGGAAAGGTGAGTTGGGGTGCTGCATAAAACCAGAGTTTGAAATTAGCACAGATACCGTTCCATAAGCCAAATACGTAATAGACAAGACCTACCCCTTGCTCAATGAAATGGACTCAACAATGAGGTATCACCTCACACCTGTTAGAATGGGCATCATCTGAAAATCTACAAACAACAAATGCTGGAAAGGGTGTGGAGAAAAGGAAGCCTCTTCCACTATTGTTGGGAATATAAATTGATACAGTCACTATGGAGAACAATATGGAGTTTCTTAAGACACTAATAATAGAATTACCATATGATACAGCAATCCCAGGACTGGACATATACCCAGACAAAACCATAAATCAAAAAGAGACATTCACCGCAATGTTCATTGCATCACTATTTACAATATCGAGGTAATGGAAGCAACCTAAATGCCCACAGACAGACGAATGCATAAAGATGTGGTACATATATAAAATGGAATATTACTAAGCCATGAAAGGAATGAAATTGGGTCATTTGTAGAGACGTCGATGGATCTAGAGACTGTCATACAGAGTGAAGTAAGTCAGAAAGAGAAAAACAAATCTTGTATATTCATGCATATATGTGGAACCTAGAAAAACTGTACAGATTAACCGTTTTGCAAGGCATAAATAGAGCAACAGATGTAGACAACAATCGTATGGACAACAAGGGGGGAAAGCTCTTGGAGGGGTGGTGGTGGGAGGAGTTGAGAGATTGGGATTGGCATGTAAACATTTATATGTATAAAATAGATAACCAATGAGAACCTGCTGTATAAAAATATAAAATAAAATTCAAAATTAAAAAGAAATAAAATTTAAAAAATAAAACAGAAAAAACAATTATTCCCTTCACATACATGTATTTATATGAATAAATTATTTCCATGCTTATATCTGTAAATACAAAAAAGAGGAATAAAATCTACCTTGAACCAAAAACGAAAAAGAGAAAAAAAAAACAGAACCCACCAGTTACTCAGAGGAAAACCGTATCAGGGCACTTGCTCCAGTTGTAAACAATTCTGAAGTTGGTCAGTGGTGGGGAATCGTCTCCCATTCAGCCAGCAGCCCCCACACAACAAGCGTCCTCATTGCAAAGCTGGGGCACCGTGCCGAGGCATCTGTGAGTAAACGTGAGCTGAACCCCAGGCCAGTTGCTGCTGAACTGTTCCCGCCCTTCCCAGGTAAAACACCTGAATATATACAAGGACTTGAAAGCCTAGAGGAAGGGCCATGGAGCCACACGAGTGACAGCATGCCAGCTGACTTGGTGCCTGCAGGCCAGCCAGGATGGTCCTGGCCCTGGGTGCTCTTCTGGAAGATTTCCATTTCCCTGCCTGAGATACCCGTCCTGTCCCTGCCCCCACTGCTTTTTTCCTTCCTCACCTCTGCCCAGGGAGAAATTCCAGCAGCAGGTATGGGTGACACATCCTCTTCTTTAGCAGGTGGCAGCCTGGCAACTGCTGCAGAAAGTCCAGCAGAGCCCCACTCACACTGGGCCACCCACAAAGCCGTGGCCTCTCACTCCCTCCCACCAGCCCAGCCCCGAGACTGCTGACAGGGCAGAGAAAATGGCGTCAGGCACAGCTGCAGGGGCTTTTGCTGCCTGGAGTGGTATTTATATTGATCTCAACCCAGGCACACCTGGGGAGGGCTGGCCGGCATGGTAAGGCTGCCCAGGTCAGCCAATCATCACCCCTCAGGGGCTCACAGTTGCAGAAAATGGAACTTGCTGAACCGGCCAGGTCCAAGGAACAGGTGTGGGCTCCTGAGAGTCAGGATAGACAAGGGGCTGCAGCTTTGGCTTGTTTTCTAATCATTTTATCTGGCCCATGAGTGGGAGACAACTTCAAGAAAACCCTCTCCTAATGAGAGGAACCCAGGAGTCAGGGAGAGGAGGGGTGGGTGGTGGTTGGAGACAGAGGCCTGGTGCCCTGGGTGCAGTGGAAGTCTCTGGAAGACCAGGTGGAGGGAGGCCACACAGAGTGATGCCCAGGGTCACAGACCTGTCGGAGCTGCTGTTTGTTAGTTCAAGTCCTGCTCTGAGGTGCTCTGTGTCAGCTCTGAGCGACAGGTGAGCTGGGGGTGCTCTTCAATGAGGGCTATGTGCACGGTTCCTGTGTGCCCAGCCCTGCCACGGTACCTGCAAGGGTAGCTCTGTATCCTGGGAGGGGCCTGACCATGAGAGCCCCGTGGGCTGGGTTGGGGGTGGGGTACCTGCCCAGGAGAGCTCCATATCCTGGGATTGGCCTGACCACGAGAGCCCCATGGGCTGCTGGGGACCTGGTAAAGGATGTCAGGACAGTCAGTGAAGCCACCGAGGATATACCTCCAGTTGCTCCTGATCCCTACACCCTGCTGGTCATTCTACCAACCACCAGGACATGGTATTCTGTATTAGTCTTCAATGATGCCTTCTTTTGTATTCCATTAGTCCCAGAGTCACAAGAAATTTTGGCTTGTGAGTGGCAGGACTCAACATACAACTAAAACAATACTTCCGGGCCGTCTTGCCCCAAGGGTTCAAAAATTCCCACACCATCTTTGGGGAAAGCTTAGCTAACGACCGAAAAGTTCTACCTCTGGAAAAGGAAACCCTCCTTCAATATGCAGACGACATTCTGATCGCCAGCCCTACTAAGGAGGCCTCTGAACTACCAAGCCAATAAAGGATAGAAGTTGTCCAAGAAAAAGCTCAAATATCACAGACTGCAGTGACCTGCCTGGGCTTCATTCTCACACAAGGTCAGAGAAGCCCATCCCAGGAAAGGGAAGAAACCATTTGCAGCCTTACCCCTTTCTAAAACTAGAAGACAGCTTAGGGGTTCCTGGGGAGGCCAGGGTTTGCTGCTTCTGGATCCCTAACTACAGTCTACTAGCTGGGCCTCTATATGAAACACTGAAAGGAAAAGATGATGATCCTTTTGAACAGAATCCAGAAGTGGCCTTTCAAGAATGGAAAGAGCAGTCAATTCAGACCCTTGCCCTGGAACTCCCTAATTGAGCTAAACCCTTTGACCTTTCCATTCCCGGTGAAAGGTGAATCGCCATTGGAGAATTAGTGCAAAAACTGGGACCACTTGAAATGGAACAACGCAAGAATGCCATCCAGGTAGGATAAACTACAGTCACCAAGGGGCTTGGCCCACTGCCACATCTGGCCAAGATACTGGCGGTATCTAAAAACCTGGAAATCAGCAGCCCAAAAGGCCACCTCCCTCCTAAGGGAAAAGGACCCCACGTGGTGATCCTAATCACCAACCATGCCCTGAAGTTGCAGGGTTCGCTCCGTGGACACACCGACCTCGAGTGAGGAGGCCCTCCAACTCCAACATCCAGAGAGATAACCGGGGGCAACAGGGCACCATGACGACTCGTGTGAACATCACTTGACCTGGAGTTTCTCTCATAAAACAACAATAGTGTGTCCCGAAGGAGTAGACTACTGCTTGCAGGACTTCCTGCACCCGGAGGGGAGCTAATTATCTTGGCGGGGGAACCGTATATCACACCGTCACCATAGAAAAGCCTACAGACACCGTGATGATGGTGGCCAATAAGACCGGCTGGACTCCTGTTTACTTCAAAAGGCTGTTGACTCAGTGGCCATCATGGTCCTTGATCACCACTGACCCTGGACTGTCTGGGAGTTGAGCGGGCAGGGCTCTGACACCTGGTGCTGTTTTTACGTTAATTCAGGGGCCTAATTGAAGAAAGAGCAGACTACTGGTCAGAGCATCTAGGCTGGCAGAAACGGTCAGCCTAAGGTGGCCGAACAAATGTGGGGCGGGGTGAAACCGGCCCCCACAGCGTCTCTGCACATCTCTTTCCTGGACCCTTAAAGGTCATTAGAATCTATAACACTCCCAATGCTGGTGCTCAGGCGGACGAGCAGGGAGGCAGGGGTCCTGGGGCCAATCAACGTCACCTGGAGGCTGCTGGGGAGAAGTTCTGACCCTCATCCCCTGGTATGAGGGCTCCCAACTCAGCACTCAGCAGTTACAGAAGAAGGGTCTGCACCCTCAGCACTCCAAGAATGAGGAACGGGACAAAAGGCAGAGGAGGGGTTTGTCCCCAGCAAAGCCCATTAAAAATCCCTGGGAGATAAAAATAGAATGTGGGCAATAAAGTCAAGTCTGACCTTTTTTATCCTTTGTGCTTTGTCTAATTTCACGTGCTCCTAGGGTCCCGCATGCAGAGGTTCCACACCCGGCACTTCAGACCAGATTTCCTGGTGCAGAATGGCTGGGTCGACACCTCAGCTCCTGGGGCCCAGTGCAGACTCCGAGATATAGAGCCTGAGCTGCAGCCAACCCGGCCCTTGAGAGCTCCGCCCCCTCCCTCCCACTGACTCTGACAGGATCTCTACACAGCAGCCCAGCCCACAGCCCACGGGGTAGTGCATGCTCTCACCTCTCCATTCTCTGATGAAAATATAAAGTTTCCTTTGCTTGGGAACCAAACTCAGTCTCGATCTGTTGGCCCCAATGACACTGGGCAGGGGGACCCTTGTTGGGGTCCACTCTGGAGGATCAGTAACAGAAATTGAGACTATTGTAACTTCAATGAACAGATGTGTGAGCCAAACTGTAGTTAACATAGAACAGTTTATAAGGCTCGGGTAAAATAAGATGTTTCTAACACTTCCATTTGATATTTCCATCACTTTATTATAAGCAAGTTCAGTGAAAAGGTTTGTCTTATTTGTCAGGTCAATATTAGAGAAATGAAGTGATTTCTTTCCAAGGATGTACATCTAATAATCTTGGTTAAAGCTTCAATCTTGTTTTAAATGCTTTTCCATTGAAAATGATACCTCTCTTTCAGCTCCCCCATTTCTGAGAAGTATAAAATCTTATAATTTATTATTACCAAAGGGGAAAGGTGGGAGGAGGGATAAATTAACAGTTTGGAATTAACACATACACACTGCTATGTATAAAATAGATCATCAACAAGGAACTACTGTATAGCACAGGGAACTACACTCAATATTGTGCAATAACCTATAAGGGGAAATAATCGGAAAAAGAATAGATATTTTTATTGACATCATCTATCAATGACAGTTAAAGTGTAACCTAAGGGAAGCCGGTGGTGAGTGCTTCTGACCCTGAAGACTTCAGTCATCTAAAGTTTGGACTCTGCCTACTTCCCAAGGCCCTTAATGAACATATGTGTAGCCGTAGCTTAAAAAACTCCCCAGTTTGGGTTTCGGGGAGACACTGATTTTGAAAAAGCCCTGGTGTTCTCCTTACATGAATGGGACTCTTCCTACTGCTAAAACATGTCTGTCACATCCAGAGGATGGTATACCGTCTGATCGGGAAGAGTTTGGAAAAGGCATCTCATCTCCTCATCTCCTGGTGCTCGGGTTCACCCCTCCAGCGTCTTTACTAACAGTCTCCCCACTTGGAGATGTCAACACTGTCAACATCCTGTTGCGTACAGTTTGGAATTTGTCCAGAGGATGAAGCGGAAGGATGAGGAACAATGAGAGACAAGTCCTAGGTGTTCAGACAGGCACATGTCACTCTAATTTCCAATCAGGAAGATGAATTGACCAAAGGCTAGGGTTGCCCATGGAAACAGTATAGGGCTTGAGGAAATCCCACTGCTTTGTGGCCAGTTCCCATAAACACAAGTTGAACAATGGAACTCAGGGGCAGTAAAATTCACGAAACTGCAGAGTTGAAAATATCTATCACTGAAAAATGTCTTGAGGAAAGTCAGAGAAGAGGATTGGCAAGCAAGGGAGAATGGCAGGAAAGGGATTTGAGGAGGTAGAAAGGACTCGCCATTAAGCACAAGAAAAGGGGCTGAACATTGCCGACATTGCAGTTGGCCAAAAAGGCTGTATGCGTTTTTTTCTGTATATATTCAAGAAAAGAGCATACACTTTTTTAGCCAACCAAACAGGTGGGCACTGGAAATCAATACTACAAAAGATATCACTTCGCATCAGTCAGAAGAGCCATCCTCATAAAGTGTAAACGCCAGAAATGCAGGACAGGGCAAGGAGAAGAGGGAGCCCTGTGAGGCTTATAGTGGAAATGTATATTGCCAACGGCCATTCTGGAGAAGTGTATTGTGTTTACTAAAGCATCTAAAAAATGAGCTACAGAGCATAGGGCACTTGCACTCATGGGCGTATATCTTGGGAAAAACAAAAATCGAGAGGACACAGGCACCCCAATGTTTACTGCCTCTCTGTTTAAAAGATCCTCGACTAGGATATAACTTAAATGTCTCTGGAGGGAAAAAATGGATAGAGATGTGGTACTTATGTAGAGTGGAATATTACTCAGCCTGGAAATCAATGAAATATGGCCAGTTGTAACAACTCCGGAGGAGTTACGTATGATCATTCTAAGTGACATAAATATGTAGAAAACACGCGTAAGGCTGCTAAACGGGAAAGGTGGGGAGGGGTGAGGCATCATCCAGGAGGTTGAAATTAGCAAAGATACCATTCCAAATACCAAACTGATAATCAACAAGGCCTACACGGTAGCTAAAAGAACTGCACTCAGCACACTCAAGTCACCGGAAAAGAATATCTATGACTGGTAAGAATCTGAAAAAGAAATTATTGATGTCTCTCTGTACGTGAATCAAGTGGATGTACAGCAGCAAGAAACAGAGCTTTGAAAATCAGCTGTAAACAACATAGTAATAAATTGAAAAAAATAAACGACAGAGAGACAGAGAAAACCTCTTACAACTTTTCCTCAGGGACGGTGATGCAACATGGATTGAACACATCTAGACCCACAGCAGGATGAGACATAAGGCTGGAAACTGTTCGCGCTAAGAGAAATGTGAGGTTGGGTGAGGAAATGCACACCTTTTAAAGTAATACTACCTGGTACCCATTCAATGGGTCCCAAATCTGCAGGTTCAAGGAATCTTCCTACAGCTAAAACATGCATGGAAAACCCAGAGGACTGTACACCATGTGATCGGGAGATGTGTCTAAAATGCACCTCATTTATCCTCTCCTGGTGCTCCTGTTCATCATTCCAGCCACGTTACTTAGAATCTCCCCACTTAGAGAATCAGCACATTTAAACTTCTGTTTCACACATTTTGCAAATTGTGAGGAGGATGAACGGGAACAGGGGGAACCAATGAGAGAATAGTTGTAGGGGTTTGGACGGGCACATGTCACTCTAATTTCCCATTAAGAATAAGAATTAAAAAAAGGCTCAGCCCGCCTCGCCGGAGCCAAAATAGGGCCTGAAGCAATCCTGCGGTTTTGAGGCCAGCTCACAAAAGAGCAACTTAAAAAATGGAGCTCAGGGTCACTGCAATTCACAAACCTGCAGAGTTATAAATGAAAACTAACGTCCAAAAATATGTTGAGGTAAGGCAAAGAAGAGGATCTGAATGCAAGACAGAATTGCAAGAAACAGATTTCAAGAGATAGATTGGACTCGCCTTTAAAGCACATGAAAAGCGGCAGAATTTCGACAATGATGCAGTTGGCCCAAAAGGGAGTATGCGTTTTTTCCTGAATATATCCAGGAAAAAACGCATACGCACTTTATGGGCAACCAAGCAAGCAAGCAATGCAAATGTGCACAACAAAGAAGTCTCATTTCCCACCGGTCAAAAGGGCCATCCGAAAAAATTGTAAAAACCAGAAATGCAGGACAGGCCATGGAGAACAGGGAGCCTTTATACGCTGATGGACAGTGTGTGAACTGCCGAGAGCCACTCTGGAGAAGTGTATGGTGGTTCCTAAATCATCTAAAAAACAGAGCGACAGAGCATAGGGCACTTCCAATCACGGGAGTATATCTAGGGAAGTCTAAAAATCAACAAGACACAAGCACACCACAGTTTAGGGCTACTCTGTTTACAAGAACCTCAACTTCAGTACACCTTAAATATCCCAGGAAAGAGAACAATGGATAAAGAAAATGTGGTACTTATGTACAATGGAATATCTCTTCACCATGAAATCAATGTAATAAGGCTAGTAGAAGGATAAAGAGTGGATTGAGGTCCGATAATACTACTTGAAATAAGTCAAACAGAAAAAGAAACATATCATAAGATATCACTTATAGAGGGAGGATAAATATGGCTGCACAAAAAATGAATTACAAAACAGAACAGTGTCTCACATTTAGAAAACACACTTATGTCAGCTTAAGGGGAAAGGAGAGGTGGGGTGATGCATAAAACCAGAGTTTGAAATTAGCACAGATACCGTTCAATAAACCAAATAGGTATCAGACAAGATCTACACCTTGCTCAATGAACTGGCCTCAACACACCCTATAAACCGCAGAGAAATATATCTGAGTAATAAGAATCTTAAAACCCATGTATTGATATATCTCCATAAGGGAATCAAGTGTGAGCAGAGCGGCACAAACACAGCAGTGAAAATGAGCTAAACCCCATTATAGAAATAAATTTTAAAACCAAAACGCAGAAACAATGAAAGAGAGAAAAATTCTTACAAAATTCACTCAGGGGCTGTGATGCAACCTGGAATGACCACATATAAACCCACAGCTGGATAAGACATAAGGCTGGACACTTGGGGCTGAAAGGATTGGAGAGCTTTGGTGAGCAACTGCCGAAAGTTTAATGCAATACTTCATGCTACTTATTCCAAGGGTCCCAACACTCCAAGTTGAAGGGAATCTTCCTACAGCTAAACCATGCATGGGAAATCCAGCAGATGGTATACCATATGATCGGGAAAGGTTTCTAAAATGCACCTCATTTTCCTCTCCTGGGGCTCCGGATCAACATTCCAGCCACTTTACTAACAACATCTCCACATGGAGAGTCAATGCCTTTAAGTTCCGGTATCGCACAGTCTGCAGTTAGTGCGGAGGATGAATGGGAATAGGGGGAACCAGTGAGAAAATAGCTGTAGCGGTTTCAATGGGCACATGTCACTCTAATTTCAATTCAGGAAGAAGAATTAACCAAAGGCAGAGCAAGGCGCCCCAGAAGAAGAATAGGGCCTGAAGAAATCCTGTGGATATGAGGCAAGATCACAAAAATAAGAGCTAAAAAATGGAGCTAAGGGCCACTGCAATTCAAAAACCTGCAGAGTTATAAAGGCCAACTATTTTCCAAAAGTATATTGAAGTAAGGCTATGAAATGGCACTGAGAGCAAGGCAGAACTGCAGGAAACCTATTTCAGGAGGTAGACTGGAATTGCACTGAAAACATATGAAAAGACTCAGAACGTCGACAATGATGCACTTGGCCAAAAAGGGCGTATGCGTTCTTTCCAGAATATATTCAGGAAGAAACGCATACGCACTTTCTGGCCAACCAAGCAAGCTCGCAAAGGAAATCTGCACTACAATGAAGTCTCACTGCCCCCCGGTCAAAAGGGTCATCTGAAAAAAGTGTAAAATCCAGAAAGGCAGGACAGGCCATGGAGAACTGGGAGCCTTGTTATGCTGGTGGGCGGGATGTAAATTACCAACAGCCACTCTGCAGAAGTGTATGGTGTTTCCTGAAACATGTAAAAAACAAAGCAACAGAGCCTAGGGCACTTCCACTTATGGTCCTATAGCTTAGGGAAATTAAAATCAAAAAGACACAGCCACCCCAAAGTTTGGGCCGGCTCTGTTTACAAGAACCTCGTTTACGGTACAAGTTCAATATCACAGAAAGCGAAAAATGGATAAAGAAGTTGTGGTACTTACGTACAATGCAATATCACTCAGCAATGAAATCTATGTCATCAGGCCCGTAGCAGCATAATGAGTGGATGCAGGTACGATGATTCTAAGTGAAATAAGTCACACAGAAAAAGAAACATCATAAGGTATCACTACTACACGGAATGTAAACTTGGCTACACAGGAACTGAATTACAAAACAGAACAGGGTCTCAAATGTAGAAAACCAACTTATGCTTGCTTAAGGGGAAAGGTGAGTTGGGTTGCTGCATAAAACCAGAGATTGAAATTAGCACAGATACCGTTCCATAAGCCAAATATGTAGTAGACAAGAGTTACTCCTTGCTCAACACAGTGGACCCAACACCCCATATTAAACGCCTAAGAATATACCTGACTAGAAATAATCTTAAAACCTATGGATTTATATGTCTCCGAAAGAGAATCAAGCGTGTGTACGGCGGCATAAACGCAGCAGTGATAGGATTGGTGACGTTCGGTGAGCAAATGCAGACCCTTTGAAGTCATATTGCATGGTACCCATTCCATGGGTCTCAACTCTCCAGGTTTAAGGGATTCTTCCTTCAGCTGAAACATGCATGTGGAACACAGAGTATGATCCACCGTGTGATCGGAAAACTTTTTCAAATGTGTCTCAGTTTACGTCCCCTGGTACTCGGGTGCAACATTCAAGACGCTTTACTAACACTCTCCCCACTTGGAGAGTCAGTGCCTTTAACCTCCTGTTTGGCCCAGTTTGCAATTTCTGTGGAAAATGAACAGGAATAGGGAGAACCAATGAGAGACTAGCTGGAGCTGTCTGGACGGGCAAATTTAACTCTCATTTCCCACCAGGAAGAGGAATTAACCAAAGGCTCAGCATGCCGTGCCGGAAACAAACTAGGGCCTGAAGAAATCCTGCGGTGTTGCGGCCAGCTCACAAGAAAGCGAGTTGAAGAAAGGAGCTCAGGGGCACTGTAATTCACAAACCTGCAGAGTTATAAATGACAGCTGTCTTCCAAAAATATATTGAAGTAAGGCTGCCAAGAGGAGTTGAAAGCGGGGCAGAATTGCAGGAAACCGATTTCAGGAGGTAGACTGGAATTGCATGTAAAGCATAGGAAAAGAGGCAGAACGTCCACAATGATGCACTTGGCCAAAAAGGGCGTATGCGTTTTTTCCTGAATATATTCAGGAAAAAACGCATACGCCCTTTTTGGCCAACCAAGCAAGCTTGCAAAGGAAATCTGCACTACAATGAAGTCTCACTGCCCCCCGGTCTAAAGGGCCATCTGAAAAAAGTGTAAAATCCAGAAAGGCAGGACAGGCCATGGAGAACTGGGAGCCTTGTTATGCTGATGGGCGGGATGTAAAGTACCAGCAGCCACTCTGGAGAAGTGTATGGTGTTTCCTGAAACATCCAAAAAACAAAGCAACAGAGCCTAGGGCACTTCCACTTATGGTCCTATAGCTTAGGGAAATTAAAATCAAAAAGACACAGCCACCCCAAAGTTTGGGACGGCTCTGTTTACAAGAACCTTGTTCACCGTACAAGTTCAATATCACAGAAAGCGAAAAATGGATAAAGAAGTTGTGGTACTTACGTACAATGCAATATTACTCAGCAATGAAATCTATGTCATCAGGCACATAGCAGCATAATGAGTGGATTCAGGTACGATGATTCTAAATGAAATAAGTCACACAGAAAAAGAAACATCATAAGATATCACTACTACACGGAATGTAAACTTGGCTACACAGGAACTGAATTACTAAACAGAACAGGGTGTCAAATGTAGAAAACCAACTTATGCTTGCTTAAGGGGAAAGGTGAGTTGGGGTGCTGCATACAACAAGAGATTGAAATTAGCACAGATATCGTTCCATAAGCCAAATATGTAATAAACAAGTGCTACTCCTTGCTCAACGAAGTGGACTCAACACCCCATATTAAACGCCTAAGAATATACCTGACTAGTAAGAATCTTAAAACCTATGGATTTATATGTCTCCAAAAGAGAATCAAGTGTGTGTACAGCGGCATAAACGCAGCAGTGATAGGATTGGTGAGGTTCGGTGAGCAAATGCAGACCCTTTGAAGTCATATTGCGTGGTTCCCATTCCATGGGTCTCAACTCTCCAGGTTTAAGGGATTCTTCCTTCAGCTAAAACATGCATGTGGAACCCAGAGTATGATCCACCGTGTGATCGGAAAACGTGTTCAAATGTGTCTCAATTTTCATCCCCTGGTACTCGGGAACAACATTCTAGACGCTTTACTAACACTCTCCCCACTTGGAGAGTCAGTGCCTTTAACCTCGTGTTTGGCCCAGTTTGCAGTTTCTGTGGAAGATGAACAGGAAGATGGAGAACCAAGGAGAGACTAGCTGGAGGTGTCTGGAAGGGCAAATTTAACTCTCATTTCCCACCAGGAAGAGGAATTAACCAAAGTCTCAGCATGCCGTGCCGGAACCAAACTAGGGCCTGAAGCAATCCTGCGGTGTTGCGGCCAGCTCACAAGAAAGCGAGTTGAAGAAAGGAGCTCAGGGGCACTGTAATTCACAAACCTGCAGAGTTATAAATGACAGCTATCTTCCAAAAATATATTGAATTAGGCTGCCAAGAGGAGTTGAAAGCGGGGCAGAATTGCAGGAAACCGATTTCAGGAGGTAGACGGGAATTGCATGTAAAGCATAGGAAAAGAGGCAGAACGTCCACAATGATGCACTTGGCCAAAAAGGGCGTATGCGTTTTTTCCTGAATATATTCAGGAAAAAACGCATACGCCCTTTTTGGCCAACCAAGCAAGCTTGCAAAGGAAATCTGCACTACAATGAAGTCTCACTGCCCCCCGGTCAAAAGGGCCATCTGAAAAAAGTGTAAAATCCAGAAAGGCAGGCCAGGCCATGGAGAACTGGGAGCCTTGTTATGCTGATGGGCGGGATGTAAATTGCCAGCAGCCACTCTGGAGAAGTGTATGGTGTTTCCTGAAACATCCAAAAAACAAGGCAACAGAGCCTTGGGCACTTCCACTTATGGTCCTATAGCTTAGGGAAATTATAATCAAAAAGACACAGCCACCCCAAAGTTTGGGACGGCTCTGTTTACAAGGACCTCGTTTACCGTACAAGTTCAATATCACAGAAAGCGAAAAATAGATAAAGAAGTTGTGGTACTTACGTACAATGCAATATCACTCAGCAATGAAATCTATGTCATCAGGCCCGTAGCAGCATAATGAGTGGATTCAGGTACGATGATTCTAAGTGAAATAAGTCACACAGAAAAAGGAACATCATAAGATATCCCTAATACACGGAATGTAAACTTGGCTACACAGGAACTGAATTACAAAACAGAACAGGGTCTCAAATGTAGAAAACCAACTTATGCTTGCTTAAGGGGAAAGGTGAGTTGGGGTGCTGCATGAAACCAGAGATTGAAATTAGCACAGATACCGTTCCATAAGCCAAATATGTAATAGACAAGAGCTACTCCTTGCTCAACGAAGTGGACTCAACACCCCATATTAAACGCCTAAGAATATATCTGACTAGTAAGAATCTTAAAACCTTTGAATTTATATGTCTCCGAAAGAGAATCAAGCGTCTGTACAGCAGCATAAACGCAGCAGTGATAGGATTGGTGAGGTTCGGTGAGCAAATGCAGACCCTTTGAAGTCATATTGCATGGTACCCATTCCATGGGTCTCAACTCTCCAGGTTTAAGGGATTCTTCCTTCAGCTAAAACATGCATGTGGAACGGAGTGTATGATCCACCGTGTGATCGGGAAACGTGTTCAAATGTGTCTCAGTTTTCGTCCCCTGGTACTCGGGTGCAACATTCCAGACGCTTTACTAACACTCTCCCCACTTGGAGAGTCAGTGCCTTTAACCTCCTGTTTGGCCCAGTTTGCAATTTCTTCGGAAGATGAACAGGAATAAGGAGAAGCAATGGGAGACTATCTGTAGGTGTCTGGACGGGCAAATTTAACTCTCATTTCCCACCAGGAAGATAAATGAACCAAAGGCTCCGCGTGCCATGCTGGAACTAGATTAGGGCCTGAGGAGATCCTGCGGTGTTGCGGCCAGCTCACAAGAAAGCGAGTTGAAGAAAGGAGCTCAGGGGCACTGTAATTCAGAAACCTGCGGAGTTATAAATGACAGCTATCATCCAAAATTATACTGAAGTAAGGCTGCGAAGAGGACTTGAATGCGGGGCAGAATTGCTGGAAACTGATTTCAGAACGTACACGGGAGTAGCTCTTAAAGCATAGGAAAAGAGACAGAACTTGGAAAATAATGCACTTGGCAAAAAAGGGCATATGTGTTTTATCCAGAGCTCTCATACCTGAGGGGAGGAGATTCCCAGCAGGCTCCAACTGCCACCTGAGGGCTCACATTGCCAAGGCAACGTGAGCATGCCAGGCAGGAGTTACCTCACAGCAGAGGTCCCACCTCACAGAAGGGTGAGAAACCCAGCCAACATCAGACTCTCACCAGAGGGCCCACATCACCAAGGGGATGGGAACCAGGCAGGAGTGTCTTCACATCAGTGGGACCACATCATCAAAAGCTGAGGTACTCAGCACATGTGTCCTCAAACCAGAGGACCCACATCACCAAGGACCTCGGAGTGAGGCAGGCAGGAGTAGCCTCACAACACTGGGCCCATAGAATAAAGAAGTGAGGAATCCAGCAGTTGGAACCTCCCAGCAGGCGGCCCAGAGCACCGAGGCCATGGGATCCAGGCCACAGTGAACTCACAGAAGAGGGCCCATGTCATGAAACTGAGCAACCCAGCCATTGGGACCTCAGAGCAGGAGGCCCACATCCCCATGGGGATGGAATTCTGGTAGGAGTGTCCTCGCACCACTGAGAACGTATCAGAAAATTTTGGGCGACCAGCAGTTAGGGCCTGACGCCAGAGGACCCTCATCACCAAGGGAAGGAGGCTCCCAGCAGGCTCCAACTGCCACCAGAGGGCTGACGTCGCCAAGGCGATGTGTGCCAACCAGGCACGAATGACCTCACAGCAGAGGGCCCACCTCAGAGAAGTGTGACGAACCCAGTCAGGATCAGACTCGCACCAGAGGGCCCACATCACCAAATGGATTGGAACCAGGCAGGAGTGTCCTCACATGAGTAGGGCCACATCATCTAAAGGTGAGGAACCCAGAACATGTGGCTTCAAACCATAGGACACCCATCACCAAGGGGCTGGGAGTGAGGCAGGCAGGAGGAGCCTCATAACAGAGGGCCCAAAAATAAGAAAGGTGAGGAATCCAGCAGTTGGAACCTCCCAGCAGGCGGCCCAGAGCACAGAGGCTAGAGGAACCAGGCCAGAGTGAACTAACACCAGACAGCCCACATCATGAAACTGTGAGCAACCCAGACATTGGGACCTCAGAGCAGAAGGCCCACATCCCCATGGTGATGGGAACATGACAGGAGTGTCCTGGCATCACTGGGCTCACATCAGAAAACGTGGGGTGCTCAGAAGTTAGGGCCTGACGCTAGAGGGCACTCATCACCGAGAGGAGGAGGCTCCCAGCAGGCTCCAGCTGCCACCAGAGGGCCAACGTCGCCAAGGTGATGTGTGCCAGCCTGGCAGGAGTGACCTCACAGCAGAGGGCCCACCTCACAGAAGGGTGAGGAACACAGCCAGGATCAGACTCTCACCAGAGGGCCCACATCACCAAGGGGATGGGAACCAGGCAGGAGTGTCCCCACACCAGTGGGACAACATCATCGAAAGGTGAGGATCCCAGCACATGTGTCCTCAAACCAGAGGAACCACATCACCAAGGGGTTCGGAATGAGGCTGGCAGGACTGGCCTCACAACACAGGGTCCATAGAATATAAAAGTTGAGGAATCCAGCAGTTGGAACCTCCCAGCAAGTGGCCCAGAGCACCGAGGCTATGGGATCCAGGCCGCAGTGAACTCACAGCAGAGGGCCCACATCATGAACCTGTGAGCAGCCCAGCTGTTGGGACCTCAGAACAGAAGGCCCACATCCCCATTGGGATGGGAACCTGGCAGGAGTGGCTTTGCACCACTTAGCACATATCAGAAAATGTTAGGAGCCCAGCAGTTAGGGCCTGATGCCAGGGGGCCCTCATAACTGAGGGGAGGAGACTCCCAGCAGGTTCCAACTGCCAACAGAGGGCCCACGTCTACAAGGTGGCATGCGCCAGCCAGGCAGTAGTGACCTCACAGCAGAGGGCCTATCTCACAGAAGGGTGAGGAACCGAGGCAGGATGAGACTCTCACCAGAGGGCCCACAACACCAAGGGGATGGGAACCAGTCAGGACTGTCCTCCCACCAGTGGGGCCACATCATCGAAAGGTGAGGAACCCAGCACATGTGGCCTCATATCAGAGGACATACATCACAAAGGGGATGGGAGTGAGGCAGGTAGGAGTAGCCTAAAAACAGAGGGCCCAAAGAATAAAAAAATTGAGGAATCCAGCATTTGGAACCTCCCAGCAGGCGGCCGAGAGCACAGAAGCTATGGGATGCAGGCAGGAGTGAACTAACAGCAGAGAGCCCACATCATGAAACTGTGAGCAACCCAGGCATTGGGACCTCAGAGCAGAAAGCCCACATCCCCATGGGGATGGGAACCTAAGAGGAGTGCTTGAGCAACACTGGGTTCACTAAGAAAAGTTGGGGAGCCCAGCAGTTAGGGCCTGACGTCAGAGGGCCCTCATCTCAGAGCTGAGGAGGCTCCCAGCAGAGTCCAATTGCCACCAGAGGGCTCATGTCAACAAGGCGAGGTGAGCAACCCAGGCAAGAGTTACCTGATAGTAGAGGGCCCACCTCACAGATGGGTGAGGAACCCAGCCAGGATCAGACTCTCACCAGAGGGCCCACATCACAAAGGGGATGGGACCCAGTCAGGATTATCCTCACACCAGTGGGGCCTCATCATCTTAAGGTGAGGAACCCAGCACATGTGTCCTCAAACCAGAGGACCCACATCACCAAGGGCCTTGGAGTGAGGCAGGCAGGAGTAGCCTCACAACACAGGGCACATAATATAAAAAACGTGAGGATTCCAGCATTTAGACCTTCCAGCAGGCGGCCCAGAACACCGAGGCTATGGGATCCAGGCCACAGTGAACTCACAGCAGAGGGCCCACATCACAAAACTGTGAGCAACCCAGGAGTTGAGACCTCAGCGCAGAAAGACCACATCCCCATGGGAATGGGAACCTGGCTGGAGTGTCCTCGCACCACTGGGCGCACATCAGAAAATGTGGGGAGCCCACCATTTAGGGCCTGACGCCAGAGGGCCGTCATCACCGAGAGGAGGAGGCGCCCTGCACGCTCCAACTGCCACCAGAGGGCTCACGTCTCCAAGGTGACGTGTGCCAGCCAGGCAGGAGTGACCTCACAGCAGAGGGCCTACCTCACAGAACGTTGAGGAACCCAGCCAGGATTAGACTCTCGCCAGAGGGCCCACCTCACCAAGGGGATGGGAACCAGGCAGGAGTGTCCTCACACGAGTGGGGTCACATCATCAAAAGGTGAGGAACGCAGCACATGTGGCCTCAAGCCATAGGACAGTCATCACCAAGGGGCTGGCAGTGAGGCAGGCAGGAGGAGCCTCACAACAGAGGGCACATAGAATAAAAAAGTTGAGGAATCCAGCAGTTGGAACCTCCCAGCAGGCGGCTCAGAGCACCGATGATAAGGGATCCTTGCCGGAGTGAACTCACAGCAGAGGGCCCACATCATGGTACTGTGAGCAAGCCAGCCGTTTTGACCTCAGAGCAGAAGGCCCATATCGCCATGGGGATGGGAACCTGGCAAGAGTCTCCTCACTCACTTGGCGCACATCAGAAAATGTGGGGAGCCCAGCAGTTATGGCCTAAGGCAAGAGGGCCCTCATCACCGAGGGGAGGAGGATCCCAGCACACTCCAACTGCCACCAGAGGGCCCACGTCGCCAAGGTGACGTGTGCCAGACAGGCATGATTGACCTCACAGCAGAGGGCCCACCTCACAGAAGGGTGAGGAACCCAGCCAGGATCAGACACTCACCTGAGGGCCCACATCAGCAAGGGGATGGGAACCAGTCAGGACTGTCTTCCCTCCAGTGGGGTCACATCATCGAAAGGTGCGGAACCCAGCACATGTGGCCTCAAATCAGAGGACACATATCACAAAGGGAACGGGAGTGAGGCAGGCAGGAGTAGCCTAAAAACAGAGGGCCCAAAGAATAAGAAAGGTGAGGAATCCAGCAGTTGGAACCTCCCAGCAGGCGGTCCAGAGCACAGAAGCTATGGGATGCAGGCAGGAGTGAACTAACAGCAGAGAGCCCACATCATGAAACTGTGAGCAACCCAGGCTTTGGGACCTCAGAGCAGAAGGCCCACACCCCAATGGGGATGTGAACCTGGCTGGAGTGTCCTCGCACCACTGGGCACACATCACAAAATGTGGGGAGCCCAGCAGTTAGGGCCTGATGCCAGAGGGCCCTCATCACCGAGGAGAGGAGGCTCCCAGCAGGCTCCAAGTGCCACCAGAGGGCTCATGTCCACAAGGCGAGGTGAGCAAGCCAGGCAGGAGTGACCTCACATCAGATGGCCCACCTCACAGATGGGTGAGGAACCCAGCCAGGATCAGACTCTCAACAGAGGGCCCACATCACCAAGGGGATGTGAACCAGGCAGGAGTCTCCTAAGACCATTGGTCCCACATCATCGAAAGGTGAGGAACCCAGCACATGTGGCCTCAAACCAGACGACACACATCACGAAGGGGCTGGGAGTGAGGCAGGCAGGAGGATCCTCACAACAGAGGGCCCAAAAATTTAAAAAAGTGAGGAATCCAGCAGTTGGAACCTCCCAGCAGGTGGCCAAGAGCACAGAGGCTATGGGATCCAGGCTTCTGTGAACTAACACCAGAGAGCCCACATCATGAAAATGTGAACAACCCAGCCGTTGGGACCTCAGAGCAGAAGGCCCACATCCCCATGGAGATGGGATCCTAAGAGGAGTGCCAAAGCATCACTGGGCTCACTAAGAAAAGTTGGTGAGCCCAGCAGTCAGGGCCTGATGCAAGAGGGCCCTCATCACCGGGGGGAAGAGATTCCCAGCACGCTCCAACTGCCACCACACGGCTGACTTCACCAAGGCAATGTGTGCCAGCCATGCAGGAGTGACCTATCAGCAGAGGGTCTCCCTCACAGGTGGTTGAGGAACAAAGCCAGGAACAGACTCTCACCAGGGGGTCCACATAACCACGTGGATGAGAACCAAGCAGGAGTGTCCTCACACTAGTGGGGCCACATCATCGAAAGGTGAGGAACCCAGCAAAAGTGGCCACAAACCAGAGGACCCACATCACCAAGGGGTTGAGAGTGAGGTAGGTGTCTGGACGGGCATATTTAACACTCATTTCCCACCAGGAAGAGGAATTAACCAAAGGCTCAGCGTGCCCTGCCAGAAGCAGATTAGGGCCTGAAGCAGTCTTGCGGGTTTGCGGCCAGCTCACAAGAAAGCGAGTTGAAGAAAGGAGCTCAGGGGCCCTGTAATTCACAAACCTGCAGAGTTATAAATGACAGATAACGTCCAAAAATATATTGAAGTAAGGCTGCGAAGAGGACTTGAAAGCGGGGCAGAATTGCAGGAAACCGATTTCAGGAGGTAGACTGGATTTGCATTTAAAGCATAGGAAAAGAGGCAGAACATCGACAATGATGCACTTGGCAACAAAGGGCGTATGAGTTTGTTCCTGAATATATTCAGGAAAAAACACATACGCCCTTTTTGGCAAACCAAGCAAGCTTGCAATGGAAATCCGAACTACTATGAAGTGTCACTTCCCCCCGGTCTAAAGGGCCATCTGAGAAAAGTGTAAAATCCAGAAAGGCAAGACAGGCCATGGGGAAAAAGGAGCCTTGTTATGCTGATGGGCGGGATGTACATTGCCAACAGCCACTCTGGAGAAGTGTGTGGTGTTTCCTGATACATCTGAAAAACAAAGCAACAGAGTCTAGGGCATTTCCACTTATGGTCCTATAGCTTAGGGAAATTAAAATCAAAAAGACACAGCCACCCCAAAATTTACAACGGCTCTGTTTACAGGAGCCTCTTCTACAGTACAAGTTAAATATCCCAGAGAACAAATAATTGATAAAGAAGTTGCGGTACTTATGTACAACAGAATACCACTCAGCAATGAAATCTGTGTCACCAGGCCTGTACCAGCATAATGAGTGGATTGAGGCATGATGATTCTAAGTGAAATAAGTCACACAGAAAAAGAAACATCATAAGGTATCACTAATGCACGGAATGTAAACTTGGCTACAAAGGAACTGAATTACAAAGCAAAACAGGGTCTCAAATGTAGAAAACCAACTTATGCTTGCTTAAGGGGAAAGGTGAGTTGGGGTGCTGCATAAAACCAGAGATTGAAATTAGCACAGATACCGTTCCATAAGCCAAATATGTAATAGACAAGAGCTACTCCTTGCTCAACGAAGTGGACTCAACACTCCATATTAAACGCCTAAGAATATACCTGACTAGTAAGAATCTTAAAACCTATGGATTTATATTTCTCCGAAAGAGAATCAAGCGTGTGTACAGCGGCATAAACGCAGCAGTGATAGGATTGGTGAGGTTCGGTGAGCAAATGCAGACCCTTTGAAGTCATATTGCATGGTACCCATTACATCGGTCTCAACTATCTAGGTCTAAGGGATTCTTCCTTCAGCTAAAACATCCATGTGGAATCAAGAGTATGATCCACCATGTGATCGGGAAATGTGTTCAAATGTGTCTCAGTTTTAGTCCCCTGGTACTCGGGTGCAACATTCCAGACGCTTTACTAACACTCTCCCCACTTGGAGAGTCAGTGCCTTTAACCTCCTGTTTGGCCCAGTTTGCAATTTCTGTGGAAGATGAACAGGAATAGTGAGAACCAATGAGAGACTAGCTCGAGGTGTCTGGACGGGCAAATTTAACTCTCATTTCCCACCAGGAAGAGGAATTAACCAAAGGTTCAGCATGCCGTGCCAGAACCAAACTAGGGCCTGAAGCAATCCTGCAGTGTTGCGGCCAGCTCACAAGAAAGCGAGTTGAAGAAAGGAGCTCAGGGGCACTGTAATTCACAAACCTGCAGAGTTATAAATGACAGGTATCGTCCAAAAATATATTGAAGTAAGGCTGCCAAGAGGAGTTGAAAGCAGGGCAGAATTGCAGGAAACCGATTTCAGGAGGTAGACTGGAATTGCATGTAAAGCATAGGAAAAGAGGCAGAACGTCCACAATGATGCACTTGGCCAAAAAGGGCGTATGCGTTTTTTCCTGAATATATTCAGGAAAAAACGCATACGCCCTTTTTGGCCAACCAAGCAAGCTTGCAAAGGAAATCTGCACTACAATGAAGTCTCACTGCCCCCCGGTCAAAAGGGCCATCTGAAAAAAGTGTAAAATCCAGAAAGGCAGGACAGGCCATGGAGAACTGGGAGCCTTTTTATGCTGATGGGCGGGATGTAAATTGCCAACAGCCACTCTGGAGAAGTGTATGGTGTTTCCTGAAACATCCAAAAAACAAAGCAACAGAGCCTAGGGCACTTCCACTTATGGTCCTATAGCTTAGGGAAATTAAAATCAAAAAGACACAGCCACCCTAAAGTTTGGGACGGCTCTGTTTGCAAGAACCTCGTTTACGGTACAAGTTCAATATCACAGAAAGCAAAAAATGGATAAAGAAGTTGTGGTACTTACGTACAATGCAATATCAGTCAGCAATGAAATCTATGTCATCAGGCCCGTAGCAGCATAATGAATGGATTCAGGTACGATGATTCTAAGTGAAATAAGTCACACAGAAAAAGAAACATCATAAGATATCCTAATACATGGAATGTAAACTTGGCTACACAAGAACTGAATTACAAAACAGAACAGAGTGTCAAATGTAGAAAACCAACTTAGGCTTGCTTAAGGGGAAGGGTGAGTTGGGGTGCTGCATAAAACCAGAGATTGAAATTAGCACAGATACCGTTCCATAAGCCAAATATGTAATAGACAAGAGCTACTCCTTGCTCAACGAAGTGGACTCAACACCCCATATTAAACGCCTAAGAATATACCTGACTAGTAAGAATCTTAAAACCTTTGAATTTATGTCTCCGAAAGAGAATCAAGCGTGTGTACAGCGGCATAAACGCAGCAGTGATAGGATTGGTGAGGTTCGGTGAGCAAATGCAGACCCTTTGAAGTCATATTGCATGGTACCCATTCCATGGGTCTCAACTCTCCAGGTTTAAGGGATTCTTCCTTCAGCTAAAACATGCATGTGGAACACAGAGTATGATCCACCGTGTGATCGGGAAACGTGTTCAAATGTGTCTCAGTTTTCGTCCCCTGGTACTCGGGTACAACACTCCAGACGCTTTACTAACACTCTCCCCACTTGGAGAGTCAGTGCCTTTAACCTCCTGTATGGCCCAGTTTGCAATTTCTGCAGAAAATGTACAGGAATAGGGAGAACCAATGAGAAACTAGCTGGAGGTGTCTATACGGGCAAATTTAACTCTCATTTCCCACCAGGAAGAGGAATTAACCAAAGGCTCAGCGTGCCGTGCCGGATCCACACTAGGACCAGAAGCAATCCTTTGGTGTTGCAGCCAGCTCACAAGAAAGCGAGTTGAAGAAAGGAGCTCAGGGGCACTGTAATTCACAAACCTGCAGAGTTATAAATGACAGCTATCTTCCAAAAATATATTGAAGTAAGGGAGCCAAGAGGAGTTGAAAGCGGAGCAGAATTGCAGGAAACCGATTTCAGGAGGCAGACGGGAATTGAATGTAAAGCATAGGAAAAGAGGCAGAACGTCCACAATGATGCACTTGGCCAAAAAGGGCGTATGCGTTTTATCCTGAATATATTCAGGAAAAAACGCATACGCCCTTTTTGGCCAACCAAGAAAGCTTGCAAAGGAAATCTGCACTACAATGAAGTCTCACAGCCCCCCGGTCAAAAGGGCCATCTGAAAAAAGTGTAAAATCCAGAAAGGCAGGACAGGCCATGGAGAACTGGGAGCATTTTTATGCTGATGGGCGGGATGTAAATTGCCAGCAGCCACTCTGGAGAAGTGTATAGTGTTCCTAAAACATCCAAAAAACAAAGCAACAGAGCCTAGGGCACTTCCACTTATGGTCCTATAGCTTAGGGAAATTAAAATCAAAAAGACACAGCCACCCCAAAGTTTGGGATGGCTCTGTTTACAAGAACCTCGTTTACGGTACAAGTTCAATATCACAGAAAGCGAAAAATGTATAAAGAAGTTGTGGTACTTACGTACAATGCAATATCACTCAGCAATGAAATCTATGTCATCAGGCCCGTAGCAGCATAATGAGTGGATTCAGGTACAATGATTCTAAGTGAAATAAGTCACACAGAAAAAGAAACATCATAAGATATCACTATTACACGGAATGTAAACTTGGCTACACAGGAACTGAATTACAAAACAGAACAGGGTGTCAAATGTAGAAAACCAACTTATGCTTGCTTAAGGGGAAAGGTGAGTTAGGGTGCTGCATACAACAAGAGATTGAAATTAGCACAGATACCGTTCCATAAGCCAAATATGTAATAGACAAGAGCTACTCCTTGCTCAACGAAGTGGACTCAACATCCCATATTAAACGCCTAACAATATACCTGACTAGTAAGAATCTTAAAACCTATGGATTTATATGTCTCCGAAAGAGAATCAAGCGTGTGCACAGTGGCATAAACGCAGCAGTGATAGCATTGGTGAGGTTCGGTGAGCAAATGCAGACCCTTTGAAGTCATATTGCATGGTACCCATTCCATGGGTCTCAACTCTCCAGGTTTAAGGGATTCTTCCTTCAGCTAAAACATGCATGTGGAACCCAGAGTATGATCCACCGTGTGATCGGGAAACGTGTTCAAATGTGTCTCGTTTTCGTCCCTGGTACTCGGGTGCAACATTCCAGATGCATTACTAACACTCTCCCCACTTGGAGAGTCAGTGCCTTTAACCTCCTGTTTGGCCCAGTTTGTAATTTCTGTGGAAAATTAACAGGAATAGGGAGAACGAAAGAGAGACTAGCTGGAGGTGTCTGGACGGGCAAATTTAACTCTCATTTCCCACCAGGAAGAGGAATTAACCAAAGGCTCAGCGTGCCGTGCCGGATCCACACTAGGGCCTGAAGCAATCCTGCGGTGTTGCGGCCAGCTCACAAAAAAGCGAGTTGAAGAAAGGAGCTCAGGGGCACTGTAATTCACAAACCTGCAGAGTTATAAATGACAGCTATCGTCCAAAAATATATTGAAGTAAGGCTGCCAAGAGGACTTGAAAGTGGTGCAGAATTGCACGAAACCGATTTCAGGAGGTAGACTGGAATTGCATGTAAAGCATAGGAAAAGAGGCAGAACATCCACAACGATGCACTTGGCCAAAAAGGGCGTATGCGTTTTTTCCTGAATATATTCAGGAAAAAACGCATACGCCCTTTTTGGCCAACCAAGAAAGCTTGCAAAGGAAATCTGCACTACAATGAAGTCTCACTGCCGCCCAGTCAAAAGGGCCATCTGAAAAATGTGTAAAATCCAGAAAGGCAGGACAGGCCATGGAGAAATGGGAACCTTGTTATGCTGATGGGCGGGATGTAAATTGCCAACAGCCACTCTGGAGAAATGTATGGTGTTTCCTGAAACATCTAAAAAACAAAGCAACAGAGCCTAGGGCACTTCCACTTATGGTCCTATAGCTTAGGGAAATTAAAATCAAAAAGACACAGCCACCCCAAAGTTTGGGAAGGCTCTGTTTACAAGAACCTCGTTTATGGTACAAGTTCAATATCACAGAAAGCGAAAAATGAATAAAGAAGTTGTGGTACTTATGTACAATGCAATATCACTCAGCAATGAAATCTATGTCATCAGGCCCGTACCAGCATAATGAGTGGATTCAGGTACGAAGATTGTAAGTGAAAAAAGTCACACAGAAAAAGAAACATCATAAGATATCACCAATACACGGAATGTAAACTTGGCTACACAGGAACTGAATTACAAAACAGAACAGGGTCTCAAATGTAGAAAACCAACTTATGCTTGCTTAAGGGGAAAGGTGAGTTGGGGTGCTGCATGAAACCAGAGATTGAAATTAGCACAGATACCGTTCCATAAGCCAAATATGCAATAGACAAGAGCTACTCCTTGCTCAACGAAGTGGACTCAACACCCCATATTAAACGCCTAAGAATATACCTGACTAGAAATAATCTTAAAACCTACGGATTTATATGTCTCCGAAAGAGAATCAAGCGTGTGTACAGCGGCATAAACGCAGCAGTGATAGGATTGGTGAGGTTCGGTGAGCAAATGCAGACCCTTTAAAGTCATATTGCATGGTACCCATTCCATGGGTCTCAACTCTCCAGGTTTAAGGGATTCTTCCTTCAGCTAAAACATGCATGTGGAACCCAGAGTATGATCCACCGTGTGATCGGGAAACGTGTTCAAATGTGTCTCGTTTTCGTCCCTGGTACTCGGGTGCAACATTCCAGATGCTTTACTAACACTCTCCCCACTTGGAGAGTCAGTGCCTTTAACCTCCTGTTTGGCCCAGTTTGTAATTTCTGTGGAAAATGAACAGGAATAGGGAGAACGAAAGAGAGACTAGCTGGAGGTGTCTGGACGGGCAAATTTAACTCTCATTTCCCACCAGGAAGAGGAATTAACCAAAGGCTCAGCATGCCGTGCCGGAACTACACTAGGGCCTGAAGCAATCCTGCGGTGTTGCGGCCAGCTCACAACAAAGGGAGTTGAAGAAACGAGCTCAGGGGCACTGTAATTCACAAACCTGCAGAGTTATAAATGACAGCTATCGTCCAAAAATATATTGAAGTAAGGCTGCCAAGAGGACTTGAAAGCGGGGCAGAATTGCAGGAAATCGATTTCAGGAGGTACACTGGAATTGCATGTAAAGCATAGGAAAAGAGGTAGAACGTCCACAATCATGCACTTGGCCTAAAAGGGCATATGCTTTTTTTCCTGAATATATTCAGGAAAAAACGCATACGCCCTTTTTGGCCAACCAAGCAAGCTTGCAAAGGAAATCTGCACTACAATGAAGTCTCACTGCCCCCCGGTCAAAAGGGCCATCTGAAAAAAGTGTAAAATCCAGAAAGGCAGGACAGGCCATGGAGAACTGGGAGCTTTGTTATGCCGGTGGGCGGGATGTAAATTGCCAACAGCCACTCTGGAGAAGTGTATGGTGTTTCCTGAAACATCTAAAAAACAAAGCAACAGAGCCTAGGGCACTTCCACTTATGGTCCTATAGCTTAGGGAAATTAAAATCAAAAAGACACAGCCACCCCAAAGTTTGGGCCGGCTCTGTTTACAAGAACCTCGTTTACGGTACAAGTTCAATATCACAGAAAGCGAAAAATGGATAAAGAAGTTGTGGTAATTACGTACAATGCAATATCACTCAGCAATGAAATCTATGTCATCAGGCCCGTAGCAGCATAATGAGTGGATTCAGGTACGATGATTATAAGTGAAATAAGTCACACAGAAAAAGAAACATCATAAGATATCACTACTACATGGAATGTAAACTTGGCTACACAGGAAATGAATTACAAAACAGAACAGGGTGTCAAATGTAGAAAACCAACTTATACTTGCTTAAGGGGAAAGGTGAGTTGGGGTGCTGCATAAAACCAGAGATTGAAATTAGCACAGATACCGTTCCATACGCCAAATATGTAATAGACAAGAGCTACTCCTTGCTCAACGAAGTGGACTCAACACCCCATATTAAACGCCTAACAATATACCTGACTAGTAAGAATCTTAAAACCTATGGATTTATATGTCTCCGGAAGAGAATGAAGCGTGTGTACAGTGGCATAAACGCAGCAGTGATAGGATTGGTGAGGTTTGGTGAGCAAATGCAGACCCTTTGAAGTCATATTGCATGGTACCCATTCCATGGGTCTCAACTCTCCATGTTTAAGGGATTCTTCCTTCAGCTGAAACATGCATGTGGAACCAAGAGTATGATCCACCGTGTGATCGGGAAACGTGTTCAAATGTGTCTCAGTTTTCGTCCCCTGGTACTCGGGTGCAACATTCCAGACGCTTTACTAACACTCTCCCCACTTGGAGAGTCAGTGCCTTTAACCTCCTGTTTGGCCCAGTTTGCAATTTCTTCGGAAGATGAACAGGAATAAGGAGAAGCAATGGGAGACTATCTGTAGGTGTCTGGACGGGCAAATTTAACTCTCATTTCCCACCAGGAAGATAAATGAACCAAAGGCTCTGCGTGCCATGCTGGAACTAGATTAGGGCCTGAGGAGATCCTGCGGTGTTGCGGCCAGCTCACAAGAAAGCGAGTTGTAGAAAGCAGCTCAGGGGCACTGTAATTCAGAAACCTGCGGAGTTATAAATGACAGCTATCATCCAAAATTATACTGAAGTAAGGCTGCGATGAGGACTTGAATGCCGGGCAGAATTGCTGGAAACTGATTTCAGAACGTACACGGGAGTAGTTCTTAAAGCATAGGAAAAGAGACAGAACTTGGAAAATAATGCACTTGGCAAAAAAGGGCATATGTGTTTTATCCAGAGCTCTCATAACTGAGGGGAGGAGATTCCCAGCAGGCTCCAACTGCCACCTGAGGGCTCACATTGCCAAGGCAACGTGAGCATGCCAGGCAGGAGTTACCTCACAGCAGAGGTCCCACCTCACAGAAGGGTGAGAAACCCAGCCAACATCAGACTCTCACCAGAGGGCCCACATCACCAAGGGGATGGGAACCAGGCAGGAGTGTCTTCACATCAGTGGGGTCACATCATCAAAAGCTGAGGTACTCAGCACATGTGTCCTCAAACCAGAGGACCCACATCACCAAGGACCTCGGAGTGAGGCAGGCAGGAGTAACCTCACAACACTGGGCACATAGAATAAAAAAGTGAGGAATCCAGCAGTTGGAACCTCCCAGCAGGCGGCCCAGAGCACCGAGGCCATGAGATCCAGGCCACAGTGAACTCACAGAAGAGGGCCCATGTCATGAAACTGAGCAACCCAGCCATTGGAACCTCAGAGCAGGAGGCCCACATCCCCATGGGGATGGAATTCTGGTAGGAGTGTCCTCGCACCACTGAGAACGTATCCGAAAATTTGGGGCGACCAGCAGTTAGGGCCTGACGCCAGAGGACCCTCATCACCAAGGGAAGGAGGCTCCCAGCAGGCTCCAACTGCCACCAGAGGGCTGACGTCGCCAAGGCGATGTGTGCCAACCAGGCACGAATGACCTCACAGCAGAGGGCCCACCTCAGAGAAGTGTGACGAACCCAGTCAGGATCAGACTCGCACCAGAGGGCCCACATCACCAAATGGATTGGAACCAGGCAGGAGTGTCCTCACATGAGTAGGGCCACATCATCTAAAGGTGAGGAACCCAGAACATGTGGCTTCAAACCATAGGACACCCATCACCAAGGGGCTGGGAGTGAGGCAGGCAGGAGGAGCCTCATAACAGAGGGCCCAAAAATAAGAAAGGTGAGGAATCCAGCAGTTGGAACCTCCCAGCAGGCGGCCCAGAGCACAGAGGCTAGAGGAACCAGGCCAGAGTGAACTAACACCAGACAGCCCACATCATGAAACTGTGAGCAACCCAGACATTGGGACCTCAGAGCAGAAGGCCCACATCCCCATGGTGATGGGAACATGACAGGAGTGTCCTGGCATCACTGGGCTCACATCAGAAAACGTGGGGTGCTCAGAAGTTAGGGCCTGACGCTAGAGGGCACTCATCACCGAGAGGAGGAGGCTCCCAGCAGGCTCCAGCTGCCACCAGAGGGCCAACGTCGCCAAGGTGATGTGTGCCAGCCTGGCAGGAGTGACCTCACAGCAGAGGGCCCACCTCACAGAAGGGTGAGGAACACAGCCAGGATCAGACTCTCACCAGAGGGCCCACATCACCAAGGGGATGGGAACCAGGCAGGAGTGTCCCCACACCAGTGGGACAACATCATCGAAAGGTGAGGATCCCAGCACATGTGTCCTCAAACCAGAGGAACCACATCACCAAGGGGTTCGGAATGAGGCTGGCAGGACTGGCCTCACAACACAGGGTCCATAGAATATAAAAGTTGAGGAATCCAGCAGTTGGAACCTCCCAGCAAGTGGCCCAGAGCACCGAGGCTATGGGATCCAGGCCGCAGTGAACTCACAGCAGAGGGCCCACATCATGAACCTGTGAGCAAGCCAGCCGTTTTGACCTCAGAGCAGAAGGCCCATATCGCCATGGGGATGGGAACCTGGCAAGAGTCTCCTCACTCACTTGGCGCACATCAGAAAATGTGGGGAGCCCTGCAGTTATGGCCTAAGGCAAGAGGGCCCTCATCACTGAGGGAAGGAGGATCCCAGCACACTCCAACTGCCACCAGAGGGCCCACGTCGCCAAGGTGACCTGTGCCAGACAGGCATGATTGACCTCACAGCAGAGGGCCCACCTCACAGAAGGGTGAGGAACCCAGCCAGGATCAGACTCTCACCTGAGGGCCCACATCAGCAAGGGGATGGGAACCAGTCAGGACTGTCTTCCCTCCAGTGGGGTCACATCATCGAAAGGTGCGGAACCCAGCACATGTGGCCTCAAATCAGAGGACACATATCACAAAGGGAATGGGAGTGAGGCAGGCAGGAGTAGCCTAAAATCAGAGGGCCCAAAGAATAAGAAAGGTGAGGAATCCAGCAGTTGGAACCTCCCAGCAGGCGGCCCAGAGCACAGAAGCTATGGGATGCAGGCAGGAGTGAACTAATACCAGAGAGCCCACATCATGAAACTGTGAGCAACCCAGGCTTTGGGACCTCAGAGCAGAAGGCCCACACCCCAATGGGGATGTGAACCTGGCTGGAGTGTCCTCGCACCACTGGGCGCACATCACAAAATGTGGGGAGCCCAGCAGTTAAGGCCTGATGCCAGAGGGCCCTCATCACCGAGGAGAGGAGGCTCCCAGCAGGCTCCAAGTGCCACCAGAGGGCTCATGTCCACAAGGCGAGGTGAGCAAGCCAGGCAGGAGTGACCTCACATCAGACGGCCCACCTCACAGATGGGTGAGGAACCCAGCCAGGATCAGACTCTCAACAGAGGGCCCACATCACCAAGGGGATGTGAACCAGGCAGGAGTCTCCTAAGACCATTGGTCCCACATCATCGAAAGGTGAGGAACCCAGCACATGTGGCCTCAAACCAGACGACACACATCACGAAGGGGATGGGAGTGAGGCAGGCAGGAGGATCCTCACAACAGAGGGCCCAAAAAATTAAAAAAGTGAGGAATCCAGCAGTTGGAACCTCCCAGCAGGCGGCCAAGAGCACAGAGGCTATGGGATCCAGGCTTCTGTGAACACCAGAGAGCCCACATCATGAAAATGTGAACAACCCAGCCGTTGGGACCTCAGAGCAGAAGGCCCACAACCCCATGGAGATGGGATCCTAAGAGGAGTGCCAAAGCATCACCGGGCTCCCTAAGAAAAGTTGGTGAGTCCAGCAGTTAGGGCCTGACGCAAGAGGGTCCTCATCACCGGGGGGAGGAGATTCCCAGCACGCTCCAACTGCCACCACACGGCTGACTTCACCAAGGCAATGTGTGCCAGCCATGCAGGAGTGACCTATCAGCAGAGGGTCTCCCTCACAGGTGGGTGAGGAACAAAGCCAGGAACAGACTCTCACCAGGGGGTCCACATAACCACGTGGATGAGAACCAAGCAGGAGTGTCCTCACACTAGTGGGGCCACATCATCGAAAGGTGAGGAACCCAGCAAAGGTGGCCACAAACCAGAGGACCCACATCACCAAGGGGTTGAGAGTGAGGTAGGTGTCTGGACGGGTATATTTAACACTCATTTCCCACCAGGAAGAGAAATTAACCAAAGGCTCAGCGTGCCCTGCCAGAAGCAGATTAGGGCCTGAAGCAGTCTTGCGGGTTTGCGGCCAGCTCACAAGAAAGCGAGTTGAAGAAAGGAGCTCAGGGGCCCTGTAATTCACAAACCTGGAGAGTTATAAATAACAGATAACGTCCAAAAATATATTGAAGTAAGGCTGCGAAGAGGACTTGAAAGCGGGGCAGAATTTCAGGAAACCGATTTCAGGAGGTAGACTGGAATTGCATTTAAAGCATAGGAAAAGAGGCAGAACATCGACAATGATGCACTTGGCAACAAAGGGCGTATGAGTTTGTTCCTGAATATATTCAGGAAAAAACACATATGCCCTTTTTGGCAAACCAAGCAAGCTTGCAATGGAAATCCGAACTACTATGAAGTGTCACTTCCCCCCGGTCTAAAGGGCCATCTGAGAAAAGTGTAAAATCCAGAAAGGCAAGACAGGCCATGGGGAAAAAGGAGCCTTGTTATGCTGATGGGCGGGATGTAAATTGCCAACAGCCACTCTGGAGAAGTGTATGGTGTTTCCTGATACATCTGAAAAACAAAGCAACAGAGTCTAGGGCATTTCCACTTATGGTCCTATAGCTTAGGGAAATTAAAATCAAAAAGACACAGCCACCCCAAAATTTGGGACGGCTCTGTTTACAGGAACCTCTTCTACAGTACGAGTTAAATATCCCAGAGAACAAATAATTGATAAAGAAGTTGCGGTACTTACGTACAACAGAATACCACTCAGCAATGAAATCTGTGTCACCAGGCCTGTACCAGCATAATGAGTGGATTGAGGCATGATGATTCTAAGTGAAATAAGTCACACAGAAAAAGAAACATCATAAGGTATCACTAATGCACGGAATGTAAACTTGGCTACACATGAACTGAATTACAAAACAGAACAGGGTCTCAAGATTAGAAAACCAACTTATGCTTGCTTAAAGGGAAAGGTGAGTTAAGGGGGTGCTGCATAAAACCAGAGATTGAAATTAGCACAGATACCGTTCCATAAGCCAAATATGTAATAGACAAGACCTACCCCCTGCTCAACGAAATGGACTCAACAATGAGGTATCACCTCACACCTGTTAGAATGGGCATCATCTGAAAATCTACAAACAACAAATGCTGGAAAGGGTGTGGAGAAAAGGAACCCTCTTCCACTATTGTTGGGAATATAAGTTGATACAGTCACTATGGAGAACAATATGGAGTTTCTTAAGAAACTAATAATAGAATTACCATATGATACAGCGATCCCAGGACTGGACATATACCCAGACAAAACCATAAATCAAAAAGAGACATTCACCGCAATGTTCATTGCATCACTATTTACAATATCGAGGTAATGGAAGCAACCTAAATGCCCACAGACAGACGAATGCATAAAGATGTGGTACATATATAAAATGGAATATTACTAAGCCATGAAAGGAATGAAATTGGGTCATTTGTAGAGACATCGATGGATCTAGAGACTGTCATACAGAGTGAAGTAAGTCAGAAAGAGAAAAACAAATCTTGTATATTCATGCATATATGTGGAACCTAGAAAAACTGTACAGATTAACCGTTTTGCAAGGCATAAATAGAGCAACAGATGTAGACAACAATCGTATGGACAACAAGGGGGGAAAGCTCTTGGAGGGGTGGTGGTGGGAGGAGTTGAGAGATTGGGATTGGCATGTAAACATTTATATGTATAAAATAGATAACCAATGAGAACCTGCTGTATAAAAATATAAAATAAAATTCAAAATTAAAAAGAAATAAAATTTAAAAAATAAAACAGAAAAAACAATTATTCCCTTCACATACATTTATATGAATAAATTATTTCCATGCTTATATCTGTAAATACAAAAAAGAGGAATAAAATCTACCTTGAACCAAAAACAAAAAAGAGAAAAAAAAAAACAGAACCCACCAGTTACTCAGAGGAAAACCGTATCAGGGCACTTGCTCCAGTTGTAAACAATTCTGAAGTTGGTCAGTGGTGGGGAATCGTCTCCCATTCAGCCAGCAGCCCCCACACAACAAGCGTCCTCATTGCAAAGCTGGGGCACCGTGCCGAGACATCTGTGAGTAAACGTGAGCTGAGCCCCAGGCCAGTTGCTGCTGAACTGTTCCCGCCCTTCCCAGGTAAAACACCTGAATATATACAAGGACTTGAAAACCTAGAGGAAGGGCCATGGAGCCACACGAGTGACAGCATGCCAGCTGACTTGGTGCCTGCAGGCCAGCCAGGATGGTCCTGGCCCTGGGTGCTCTTCTGGAAGATTTCCATTTCCCTGCCTGAGATACCCGTCCTGTCCCTGCCCCCACTGCTTTTTTCCTTCCTCACCTCTGCCCAGGGAGAAATTCCAGCAGCAGGTATGGGTGACACATCCTCTTCTTTAGCAGGTGGCAGCCTGGCAACTGCTGCAGAAAGTCCAGCAGAGCCCCACTCACACTGGGCCACCCACAAAGCCGTGGCCTCTCACTCCCTCCCACCAGCCCAGCCCCGAGACTGCTGACAGGGCAGAGAAAATGGCGTCAGGCACAGCTGCAGGGGCTTTTGCTGCCTGGAGTGGTATTTATATTGATCTCAACCCAGGCACACCTGGGGAGGGCTGGCCGGCATGGTAAGGTTGCCCAGGTCAGCCAATCATCACCCCTCAGGGGCTCACAGTTGCAGAAAATGGAACTTGCTGAACCGGCCAGGTCCAAGGAACAGGTGTGGGCTCCTGAGAGTCAGGATAGACAAGGGGCTGCAGCTTTGGCTTGTTTTCTAATCATTTTATCTGGCCCATGAGTGGGAGACAACTTCAAGAAAACCCTCTCCTAATGAGAGGAACCCAGGAGTCAGGGAGAGGAGGGGTGGGTGGTGGTTGGAGACAGAGGCCTGGTGCCCTGGGTGCAGTGGAAGTCTCTGGAAGACCAGGTGGAGGGAGGCCACACAGAGTGATGCCCAGGGTCACAGACCTGTCGGAGCTGCTGTTTGTTAGTTCAAGTCCTGCTCTGAGGTGCTCTGTGTCAGCTCTGAGCGACAGGTGAGCTGGGGGTGCTCTTCAATGAGGGCTATGTGCACGGTTCCTGTGTGCCCAGCCCTGCCACGGTACCTGCAAGGGTAGCTCTGTATCCTGGGAGGGGCCTGACCATGAGAGCCCCGTGGGCTGGGTTGGGGGTGGGGTACCTGCCCAGGAGAGCTCCATATCCTGGGATTGGCCTGACCACGAGAGCCCCATGGGCTGCTGGGGACCTGGTAAAGGATGTCAGGACAGTCAGTGAAGCCACCGAGGATATACCTCCAGTTGCTCCTGATTCCTACACCCTGCTGGTCATTCTACCAACCACCAGGACATGGTATTCTGTATTAGTCTTCAATGATGCCTTCTTTTGTATTCCATTAGTCCCAGAGTCACAAGAAATTTTGGCTTGTGAGTGGCAGGACTCAACATACAACTAAAACAATACTTCCGGGCCGTCTTGCCCCAAGGGTTCAAAAATTCCCACACCATCTTTGGGGAAAGCTTAGCTAAAGACCGAAAAGTTCTACCTCTGGAAAAGGAAACCCTCCTTCAATATGCAGACGACATTCTGATCGCCAGCCCTACTAAGGAGGCCTCTGAACTACCAAGCCAATAAAGGATAGAAGTTGTCCAAGAAAAAGCTCAAATATCACAGACTGCAGTGACCTGCCTGGGCTTCATTCTCACACAAGGTCAGAGAAGCCCATCCCAGGAAAGGGAAGAAACCATTTGCAGCCTTACCCCTTTCTAAAACTAGAAGACAGCTTAGGGGTTCCTGGGGAGGCCAGGGTTTGCTGCTTCTGGATCCCTAACTACAGTCTACTAGCTGGGCCTCTATATGAAACACTGAAAGGAAAAGATGATGATCCTTTTGAACAGAATCCAGAAGTGGCCTTTCAAGAATGGAAAGAGCAGTCAATTCAGACCCTTGCCCTGGAACTCCCTAATTGAGCTAAACCCTTTGACCTTTCCATTCCCGGTGAAAGGTGAATCGCCATTGGAGAATTAGTGCAAAAACTGGGACCACTTGAAATGGAACAACGCAAGAATGCCATCCAGGTAGGATAAACTACAGTCACCAAGGGGCTTGGCCCACTGCCACATCTGGCCAAGATACTGGCGGTATCTAAAAACCTGGAAATCAGCAGCCCAAAAGGCCACCTCCCTCCTAAGGGAAAAGGACCCCACGTGGTGATCCTAATCACCAACCATGCCCTGAAGTTGCAGGGTTCGCTCCGTGGGCACACCGACCTCGAGTGAGGAGGCCCTCCAACTCCAACATCCAGAGAGATAACCGGGGGCAACAGGGCACCATGACGACTCGTGTGAACATCACTTGACCTGGAGTTTCTCTCATAAAACAACAATAGTGTGTCCCGAAGGAGTAGACTACTGCTTGCAGGACTTCCTGCACCCGGAGGGGAGCTAATTATCTTGGCGGGGGAACCGTATATCACACTGTCACCATAGAAAAGCCTACAGACACCGTGATGATGGTGGCCAATAAGACCGGCTGGACTCCTGTTTACTTCAAAAGGCTGTTGACTCAGTGGCCATCATGGTCCTTGATCACCACTGACCCTGGACTGTCTGGGAGTTGAGCGGGCAGGGCTCTGACACCTGGTGCTGTTTTTACGTTAATTCAGGGGCCTAATTGAAGAAAGAGCAGACTACTGGTCAGAGCATCTAGGCTGGCAGAAACGGTCAGCCTAAGGTGGCCGAACAAATGTGGGGTGGGGTGAAACCGGCCCCCACAGCGTCTCTGCACATCTCTTTCCTGGACCCTTAAAGGTCATTAGAATCTATAACACTTCCAATGCTGGTGCTCAGGCGGACGAGCAGGGAGGCAGGGGTCCTGGGGCCAATCAACGTCACCTGGAGGCTGCTGGGGAGAAGTTCTGACCCTCGTCCCCTGGTATGAGGGCTCCCAACTCAGCACTCAGCAGTTACAGAAGAAGGGTCTGCACCCTCAGCACTCCAAGAATGAGGAACGGGACAAAAGGCAGAGGAGGGGTTTGTCCCCAGCAAAGCCCATTAAAAATCCCTGGGAGATAAAAATAGAATGTGGGCAATAAAGTCAAGTCTGACCTTTTTTATCCTTTGTGCTTTGTCTAATTTCACGTGCTCCTAGGGTCCCGCATGCAGAGGTTCCACACCCGGCACTTCAGACCAGATTTCCTGGTGCAGAATGGCTGGGTCGACACCTCAGCTCCTGGGGCCCAGTGCAGACTCCGAGATATAGAGCCTGAGCTGCAGCCAACCCGGCCCTTGAGAGCTCCGCCCCCTCCCTCCCACTGACTCTGACAGGATCTCTACACAGCAGCCCAGCCCACAGCCCACGGGGTAGTGCATGCTCTCACCTCTCCATTCTCTGATGAAAATATAAAGTTTCCTTTGCTTGGGAACCAAACTCAGTCTCGATCTGTTGGCCCCAATGACACTGGGCAGGGGGACCCTTGTTGGGGTCCACTCTGGAGGATCAGTAACAGAAATTGAGACTATTGTAACTTCAATGAACAGATGTGTGAGCCAAACTGTAGTTAACATAGAACAGTTTATAAGGCTCGGGTAAAATAAGATGTTTCTAACACTTCCATTTGATATTTCCATCACTTTATTATAAGCAAGTTCAGTGAAAAGGTTTGTCTTATTTGTCAGGTCAATATTAGAGAAATGAAGTGATTTCTTTCCAAGGATGTACATCTAATAATCTTGGTTAAAGCTTCAATCTTGTTTTAAATGCTTTTCCATTGAAAATGATACCTCTCTTTCAGCTCCCCCATTTCTGAGAAGTATAAAATCTTATAATTTATTATTACCAAAGGGGAAAGGTGGGAGGAGGGATAAATTAACAGTTTGGAATTAACACATACACACTGCTATGTATAAAATAGATCATCAACAAGGAACTACTGTATAGCACAGGGAACTACACTCAATATTGTGCAATAACCTATAAGGGGAAATAATCGGAAAAAGAATAGATATTTTTATTGACATCATCTATCAATGACAGTTAAAGTGTAACCTAAGGGAAGCCGGTGGTGAGTGCTTCTGACCCTGAAGACTTCAGTCATCTAAAGTTTGGACTCTGCCTACTTCCCAAGGCCCTTAATGAACATATGTGTAGCCGTAGCTTAAAAAACTCCCCAGTTTGGGTTTCGGGGAGACACTGATTTTGAAAAAGCCCTGGTGTTCTCCTTACATGAATGGGACTCTTCCTACTGCTAAAACATGTCTGTCACACCCAGAGGATGGTATACCGTCTGATCGGGAAGAGTTTGGAAAAGGCATCTCATCTCCTCATCTCCTGGTGCTCGGGTTCACCCCTCCAGCGTCTTTACTAACAGTCTCCCCACTTGGAGATGTCAACACTGTCAACATCCTGTTGCGTACAGTTTGGAATTTGTCCAGAGGATGAAGCGGAAGGATGAGGAACAATGAGAGACAAGTCCTAGGTGTTCAGACAGGCACATGTCACTCTAATTTCCAATCAGGAAGATGAATTGACCAAAGGCTAGGGTTGCCCATGGAAACAGTATAGGGCTTGAGGAAATCCCACTGCTTTGTGGCCAGTTCCCATAAACACAAGTTGAACAATGGAACTCAGGGGCAGTAAAATTCACGAAACTGCAGAGTTGAAAATATCTATCACTGAAAAATGTCTTGAGGAAAGTCAGAGAAAAGGATTGGCAAGCAAGGGAGAATGGCAGGAAAGGGATTTGAGGAGGTAGAAAGGATTCGCCATTAAGCACAAGAAAAGGGGCTGAACATTTCCGACATTGCAGTTGGCCAAAAAGGCTGTATGCGTTTTTTTCTGTATATATTCAAGAAAAGGGCATACACTTTTTTAGCCAACCAAACAGGTGGGCACTGGAAATCAATACTACAAAAGATATCACTTCGCATCAGTCAGAAGAGCCATCCTCATAAAGTGTAAACGCCAGAAATGCAGGACAGGGCAAGGAGAAGAGGGAGCCCTGTGAGGCTTATAGTGGAAATGTATATTGCCAACGGCCATTCTGGAGAAGTGTATTGTGTTTACTAAAGCATCTAAAAAATGAGCTACAGAGCATAGGGCACTTGCACTCATGGGCGTATATCTTGGGAAAAACAAAAATCGAGAGGACACAGGCACCCCAATGTTTACTGCCTCTCTGTTTAAAAGATCCTCGACTAGGATATAACTTAAATGTCTCTGGAGGGAAAAAATGGATAGAGATGTGGTACTTATGTAGAGTGGAATATTACTCAGCCTGGAAATCAATGAAATATGGCCAGTTGTAACAACTCCGGAGGAGTTACGTATGATCATTCTAAGTGACATAATTCAAAAAGAAAAAGACACATATCATAAGATATCACTTAAAGGTGGAATCCAAAATGGCTACACATGAAATAAATTACAAAACAAAAACATAGTCAAATATGTAGAAAACACGCGTAAGGCTGCTAAACGGGAAAGGTGGGGAGGGGTGAGGCATCATCCAGGAGGTTGAAATTAGCAAAGATACCATTCCAAATACCAAACTGATAATCAACAAGGCCTACACGGTAGCTAAAAGAACTGCACTCAGCACACTCAAGTCACCGGAAAAGAATATCTATGACTGGTAAGAATCTGAAAAAGAAATTATTGATGTCTCTCTGTACGTGAATCAAGTGGATGTACAGCAGCAAGAAACAGAGCTTTGAAAATCAGCTGTAAACAACATAGTAATAAATTGAAAAAAATAAACGACAGAGAGACAGAGAAAACCTCTTACAACTTTTCCTCAGGGACGGTGATGCAACATGGATTGAACACATCTAGACCCACAGCAGGATGAGACATAAGGCTGGAAACTGTTCGCGCTAAGAGAAATGTGAGGTTGGGTGAGGAAATGCACACCCTTTAAAGTAATACTACCTGGTACCCATTCAATGGGTCCCAAATCTGCAGGTTCAAGGAATCTTCCTAGAGCTAAAACATGCATGGAAAACCCAGAGGACTGTACACCATGTGATCGGGAGATGTGTCTAAAATGCACCTCATTTATCCTCTCCTGGTGCTCCTGTTCATCATTCCAGCCACGTTACTTAGAATCTCCCCACTTAGAGAATCAGCACATTTAAACTTCTGTTTCACACATTTTGCAAATTGTGAGGAGGATGAACGGGAACAGGGGGAACCAATGAGAGAATAGTTGTAGGGGTTTGGACGGGCACATGTCACTCTAATTTCCCATTAAGAATAAGAATTAAAAAAAGGCTCAGCCCGCCTCGCCAGAGCCAAAATAGGGCCTGAAGCAATCCTGCGGTTTTGAGGCCAGCTCACAAAAGAGCAACTTAAAAAATGGAGCTCAGGGTCACTGCAATTCACAAACCTGCAGAGTTATAAATGAAAACTAACGTCCAAAAATATGTTGAGGTAAGGCAAAGAAGAGGATCTGAATGCAAGACAGAATTGCAAGAAACAGATTTCAAGAGATAGATTGGACTCGCCTTTAAAGCACATGAAAAGCGGCAGAATTTCGACAATGATGCAGTTGGCCCAAAAGGGAGTATGCGTTTTTTCCTGAATATATCCAGGAAAAAACGCATACGCACTTTATGGGCAACCAAGCAAGCAAGCAATGCAAATGTGCACAACAAAGAAGTCTCATTTCCCACCGGTCAAAAGGGCCATCCGAAAAAATTGTAAAAACCAGAAATGCAGGACAGGCCATGGAGAACAGGGAGCCTTTATACGCTGATGGACAGTGTGTGAACTGCCGAGAGCCACTCTGGAGAAGTGTATGGTGGTTCCTAAATCATCTAAAAAACAGAGCGACAGAGCATAGGGCACTTCCAATCACGGGAGTATATCTAGGGAAGTCTAAAAATCAACAAGACACAAGCACACCACAGTTTAGGGCTACTCTGTTTACAAGAACCTCAACTTCAGTACACCTTAAATATCCCAGGAAAGAGAACAATGGATAAAGAAAATGTGGTACTTATGTACAATGGAATATCTCTTCACCATGAAATCAATGTAATAAGGCTAGTAGAAGGATAAAGAGTGGATTGAGGTCCGATAATACTACTTGAAATAAGTCAAACAGAAAAAGAAACATATCATAAGATATCACTTATAGAGGGAGGATAAATATGGCTGCACAAAAAATGAATTACAAAACAGAACAGTGTCTCACATTTAGAAAACACACTTATGTCAGCTTAAGGGGAAAGGAGAGGTGGGGTGATGTATAAAACCAGAGTTTGAAATTAGCACAGATACCGTTCAATAAACCAAATAGGTATCAGACAAGATCTACACCTTGCTCAATGAACTGGCCTCAACACACCCTATACACCGCAGAGAAATATATCTGAGTAATAAGAATCTTAAAACCCATGTATTGATATATCTCCATAAGGGAATCAAGTGTGAGCAGAGCGGCACAAACACAGCAGTGAAAATGAGCTAAACCCCATTATAGAAATAAATTTTAAAACCAAAACGCAGAAACAATGAAAGAGAGAAAAATTCTTACAAAATTCGCTCAGGGGCTGTGATGCAACCTGGAATGACCACATATAAACCCACAGCTGGATAAGACATAAGGCTGGACACTTGGGGCTGAAAGGATTGGAGAGCTTTGGTGAGCAACTGCCGAAAGTTTAATGCAATACTTCATGCTACTTATTCCAAGGGTCCCAACACTCCAAGTTGAAGGGAATCTTCCTACAGCTAAACCATGCATGGGAAATCCAGCGGTTGATATACCATATGATCGGGAAAGGTTTCTAAAATGCACCTCATTTTCCTCTCCTGGGGCTCCGGATCAACATTCCAGCCACTTTACTAACAACATCTCCACATGGAGAGTCAATGCCTTTAAGTTCCGGTATCACACAGTCTGCAGTTAGTGCGGAGGATGAATGGGAATAGGGGGAACCAGTGAGAAAATAGCTGTAGCGGTTTCAATGGGCACATGTCACTCTAATTTCAATTCAGGAAGAAGAATTAACCAAAGGCAGAGCAAGGCGCCCCAGAAGAAGAATAGGGCCTGAAGAAATCCTGTGGATATGAGGCAAGATCACAAAAATAAGAGCTGAAAAATGGAGCTAAGGGCCACTGCAATTCAAAAACCTGCAGAGTTATAAAGGCCAACTATTTTCCAAAAGTATATTGAAGTAAGGCTATGAAGAGGCACTGAGAGCAAGGCAGAACTGCAGGAAACCTATTTCAGGAGGTAGACTGGAATTGCACTGAAAACATATGAAAAGACTCAGAACGTCGACAATGATGCACTTGGCCAAAAAGGGCGTATGCGTTCTTTCCTGAATATATTCAGGAAGAAACGCATACGCCCTTTCTGGCCAACCAAGCAAGCTCGCAAAGGAAATCTGCACTACAATGAAGTCTCACTGCCCCCCAGTCAAAGGGCCTTCTGAAAAAAGAGTAAAATCCAGAAAGGCAGGACAGGCCATGGAGAACAGGGAGCCTTGTTATGCTGATGGGCGAGATGTAAATTGCCAACAGCCACTCTGGAGAAGTGTATGGTGTTTCCTGAAACATCCAAAAAACTAAGCAACAGAGCCTAGGGCACTTCCACTTATGGTCCTATAGCTTAGGGAAATTAAAATCATAAAGACACAGCCACCCCAAAGGTTGGGATGGCTCTGTTTACAAGAACCTCGTTTACGGTACAAGTTCAATATCGCAAAAAGCGAAAAATGGATAAAGAAGTTGTGGTACTTACGTACAATGCAATATCACTCAGCAATGAAATCTATGTCATCAGGCCCGTAGCAGGATAATGAGTGGATTCAGGTACGATGATTCTAAGTGAAATAAGTCACACAGGGCTTACCTGGTGGCGCAGTGGTTGAGAGTCCGCCTGCCGATGCAGAGGACATGGGTTCGTGCCCCGCTCCGGGAAGATCCCACATGCCGCGGAGCGGCTGGGCCTGTGAGCCATGGCCGCTGAGCCTACGCGTCCGGAGCCTGTGCTCCGCAATGGGAAAAACCACAACAGTGAGAGGCCCACGTACCGCAAAAAAAAAAATAAATAAAAAAATAAAAAAATAAGTCACACAGAAAAAGAAACATCATAAGATATCACTACTACACGGAATGTAAACTTGGTTACACAGGAACTAAATTACTAAACAGAACAGAGTGTCAAATGTAGAAAACCAATTTATGCTTGCTTAAGGGGAAAGGTGAGTTGGGGTGCTGCATACAACAAGAGATTGAAATTAGCACAGATATCGTTCCATAAGCCAAATATATAATAGACAAGTGCTACTCCTTGCTCAACGAAGTGGACTCAACACCCCATATTAAACTCCTAACAATATACCTAACTAGTAAGAATCTTAAAAACTATGGATTTATATGTCACCCAAAGAGAATCAAGCGTGTGTACAGTGGCATAAACGCAGCAGTGATAGGATTGGTGAGGTTCGGTGAGCAAATGCAGACCCTTTGAAGTCATATTGCATGGTACCCATTCCATGGGTCTCAACTCTCCATGTTTAAGGGATTCTTCCTTCAGCTAAAACATGCATGTGGAACCCAGAGTATGATCCACCGTGTGATCGGAAAACGTGTTCAAATGTGTCTCAGTTTACGTCCCCTGGTACTCGGGTGCAACATTCCAGACGCTTTACTAACACTCTCCCCACTTGGAGAGTCAGTGCCTTTAACATCCTGTTTGGCCCAGTTTGCAATTTCTGTGGAAAATGAACAGGAATAGGGAGAACCAATGAGAGACTAGCTGGAGCTGTCTGGACGGGCAAATTTAACTCTCATTTCCCACCAGGAAGAGGAATTAACCAAAGGCTCAGCATGCCGTGCCGGAAACAAACTAGGGCCTGAAGCAATCCTGCGGTGTTGCGGCCAGCTCACAAGAAAGCGAGTTGAAGAAAGGAGCTCAGGGGCACTGTAATTCACAAACCTGCAGAGTTAAAAATGACAGCTATCGTCCAAAAATATATTGAAGTAAGGCTGCCAAGAGGAGTTGAAAGCGGGGCAGAATTGCAGGAAACCGATTTCAGGAGGTAGACTGGAATTGCATGTAAAGCATAGGAAAAGAGGCAGAACGTCCACAATGATGCACTTGGCCAAAAAGGGCGTATGCGTTTTTTCCTGAATATATTCAGGAAAAAACGCATACGCCCTTTTTGGCCAACCAAGCAAGCTTGCAAAGGAAATCTGCACTACAATGAAGTCTCACTGCCCCCCGGTCTAAAGGGCCATCTGAAAAAAGTGTAAAATCCAGAAAGGCAGGACAGGCCATGGAGAACTGGGAGCCTTGTTATGCTGATGGGCGGGATGTAAATTACCAGCAGCCACTCTGGAGAAGTGTATGGTGTTTCCTGAAACATCCAAAAAACAAAGCAACAGAGCCTAGGGCACTTCCACTTATGGTCCTATAGCTTAGGGAAATTAAAATCAAAAAGACACAGCCACCCCAAAGTTTGGGACGGCTCTGTTTACAAGAACCTTGTTCACCGTACAAGTTCAATATCACAGAAAGCGAAAAATGGATAAAGAAGTTGTGGTACTTACGTACAATGCAATATCACTCAGCAATGAAATCTATGTCATCAGGCACATAGCAGCATAATGAGTGGATTCAGGTACGATGATTCTAAGTGAAATAAGTCACACAGAAAAAGAAACATCATAAGATATCACTACTACACGGAATGTAAACTTGGCTACACAGGAACTGAATTACTAAACAGAACAGGGTGTCAAATGTAGAAAACCAACTTATGCTTGCTTAAGGGGAAAGGTGAGTTGGGGTGCTGCATACAACAAGAGATTGAAATTAGCACAGATACCGTTCCATAAGCCAAATATGTAATAAACAAGTGCTACTCCTTGCTCAACGAAGTGGACTCAACACCCCATATTAAACGCCTAAGAATATACCTGACTAGTAAGAATCTTAAAACCTATGGATTTATATGTCTCCAAAAGAGAATCAAGTGTGTGTACAGCGGCATAAACGCAGCAGTGATAGGATTGGTGAGGTTCGGTGAGCAAATGCAGACCCTTTGAAGTCATACTGCGTGGTACCCATTCCATGGGTCTCAACTCTCCAGGTTTAAGGGATTCTTCCTTCAGCTAAAACATGCATGTGGAACCCAGAGTATGATCCACCGTGTGATCGGAAAACGTGTTCAAATGTGTCTCAATTTTCATCCCCTGGTACTCGGGAACAACATTCCAGACGCTTTACTAACACTCTCCCCACTTGGAGAGTCACTGCCTTTAACCTCCTGTTTGGCCCAGTTTGCAGTTTCTGTGGAAGATGAACAGGAAGATGGAGAACCAAGGAGAGACTAGCTGGAGGTGTCTATACGGGCAAATTTAACTCTCATTTCCCACCAGGAAGAGGAATTAACCAAAGTCTCAGCATGCCGTGCGGGAACCAAACTAGGGCCTGAAGCAATCCTGCGGTGTTGCGGCCAGCTCACAAGAAAGCGAGTTGAAGAAAGGAGCTCAGGGGCACTGTAATTCACAAACCTGCAGAGTTATAAATGACAGCTATCTTCCAAAAATATATTGAATTAGGCTGCCAAGAGGAGTTGAAAGCGGGGCAGAATTGCAGGAAACCGATTTCAGGAGGTAGACTGGAATTGCATGTAAAGCATAGGAAAAGAGGCAGAACGTCCACAATGATGCACTTGGCCAAAAAGGGCGTATGCGTTTTTTCCTGAATATATTCAGGAAAAAACGCATACGCCCTTTTTGGCCAACCAAGCAAGCTTGCAAAGGAAATCTGCACTACAATGAAGTCTCACTGCCCCCCGGTCAAAAGGGCCATCTGAAAAAAGTGTAAAATCCAGAAAGGCAGGACAGGCCATGGAGAACTGGGAGCCTTGTTATGCTGATGGGCGGCATGTAAATTGCCAGCAGCCACTCTGGAGAAGTGTATGGTGTTTCCTGAAACATCCAAAAAACAAGGCAACAGAGCCTAGGGCACTTCCACTTATGGTCCTATAGCTTAGGGAAATTAAAATCAAAAAGACACAGCCACCCCAAAGTTTGGGACGGCTCTGTTTACAAGAACCTCGTTTACCGTACAAGTTCAATATCACAGAAAGCGAAAAATGGATACAGAAGTTGTGGTACTTACGTACAATGCAATATCACTCAGCAATGAAATCTATGTCATCAGGCCCATAGCAGCATAATGAGTGGATTCAGGTACGATGATTCTAAGTGAAATAAGTCACACAGAAAAAGGAACATCATAAGATATCCCTAATACACGGAATGTAAACTTGGCTACACAGGAACTGAATTACAAAACAGAACAGGGTCTCAAATGTAGAAAACCAACTTATGCTTGCTTAAGGGGAAAGGTGAGTTGGGGTGCTGCATGAAACCAGAGATTGAAATTAGCACAGATACCGTTCCATAAGCCAAATATGTAATAGACAAGAGCTACTCCTTGCTCAACGAAGTGGACTCAACACCCCATATTAAACGCCTAAGAATATACCTGACTAGTAAGAATCTTAAAACCTTTGAATTTATATGTCTCCGAAAGAGAATCAAGCGTGTGTACAGCAGCATAAACGCAGCAGTGATAGGATTGGTGAGGTTCGGTGAGCAAATGCAGACCCTTTGAAGTCATATTGCATGGTACCCATTCCATGGGTCTCAACTCTCCAGGTTTAAGGGATTCTTCCTTCAGCTAAAACATGCATGTGGAACGGAGTGTATGATCCACCGTGTGATCGGGAAACGTGTTCAAATGTGTCTCAGTTTTCGTCCCCTGGTACTCGGGTGCAACATTCCAGACGCTTTACTAACACTCTCCCCACTTGGAGAGTCAGTGCCTTTAACCTCCTGTTTGGCCCAGTTTGCAATTTCTTCGGAAGATGAACAGGAATAAGGAGAAGCAATGGGAGACTATCTGTAGGTGTCTGGACGGGCAAATTTAACTCTCATTTCCCACCAGGAAGATAAATGAACCAAAGGCTCCGCGTGCCATGCTGGAACTTGATTAGGGCCTGAGGAGATCCTGCGGTGTTGCGGCCAGCTCACAAGAAAGCGAGTTGAAGAAAGGAGCTCAGGGGCACTGTAATTCAGAAACCTGTGGAGTTATAAATGACAGCTATCATCCAAAATTATACTGAAGTAAGGCTGCGAAGAGGACTTGAATGCGGGGCAGAATTGCTGGAAACTGATTTCAGAACGTACACGGGAGTAGCTCTTAAAGCATAGGAAAAGAGACAGAACTTGGAAAATAATGCACTTGGCAAAAAAGGGCATATGTGTTTTATCCAGAGCTCTCATACCTGAGGGGAGGAGATTCCCAGCAGGCTCCAACTGCCACCTGAGGGCTCACATTGCCAAGGCAACGTGAGCATGCCAGGCAGGAGTTACCTCACAGCAGAGGTCCCACCTCACAGAAGGGTGAGAAACCCAGCCAACATCAGACTCTCACCAGAGGGCCCACATCACCAAGGGGATGGGAACCAGGCAGGAGTGTCTTCACATCAGTGGGGCCACATCATCAAAAGCTGAGGTACTCAGCACATGTGTCCTCAAACCAGAGGACCCACATCACCAAGGACCTCGGAGTGAGGCAGGCAGGAGTAGTCTCACAACACTGGGCCCATAGAATAAAAAAGTGAGGAATCCAGCAGTTGGAACCTCCCAGCAGGCGGCCCAGAGCACCGAGGCCATGGGATCCAGGCCACAGTGAACTCACAGAAGAGGGCCCATGTCATGAAACTGAGCAACCCAGCCATTGGGACCTCAGAGCAGGAGGCCCACATCCCCATGGGGATGGAATTCTGGTAGGAGTGTCCTCGCACCACTGAGAACGTATCAGAAAATTTTGGGCGACCAGCAGTTAGGGCCTGACGCCAGAGGACCCTCATCACCAAGGGAAGGAGGCTCCCAGCAGGCTCCAACTGCCACCAGAGGGCTGACGTCGCCAAGGCGATGTGTGCCAACCAGGCACGAATGACCTCACAGCAGAGGGCCCACCTCAAAGAAGTGTGACGAACCCAGTCAGGATCAGACTCGCACCAGAGGGCCCACATCACCAAATGGATTGGAACCAGGCAGGAGTGTCCTCACATGAGTAGGGCCACATCATCTAAAGGTGAGGAACCCAGAACATGTGGCTTCAAACCATAGGACACCCATCACCAAGGGGCTGGGAGTGAGGCAGGCAGGAGGAGCCTCATAACAGAGGGCCCAAAAATAAGAAAGGTGAGGAATCCAGCAGTTGGAACCTCCCAGCAGGCGGCCCAGAGCACAGAGGCTAGAGGATCCAGGCCAGAGTGAACTAACACCAGACAGCCCACATCATGAAACTGTGAGCAACCCAGACATTGGGACCTCAGAGCAGAAGGCCCACATCCCCATGGTGATGGGAACATGACAGGAGTGTCCTGGCATCACTGGGCTCACATCAGAAAACGTGGGGTGCTCAGAAGTTAGGGCCTGACGCTAGAGGGCACTCATCACCGAGAGGAGGAGGCTCCCAGCAGGCTCCAGCTGCCACCAGAGGGCCAACGTCGCCAAGGTGATGTGTGCCAGCCTGGCAGGAGTGACCTCACAGCAGAGGGCCCACCTCACAGAAGGGTGAGGAACACAGCCAGGATCAGACTCTCACCAGAGGGCCCACATCACCAAGGGGATGGGAACCAGGCAGGAGTGTCCCCACACCAGTGGGACAACATCATCGAAAGGTGAGGATCCCAGCACATGTGTCCTCAAACCAGAGGAACCACATCACCAAGGGGTTCGGAATGAGGCTGGCAGGACTGGCCTCACAACACAGGGTCCATAGAATATAAAAGTTGAGGAATCCAGCAGTTGGAACCTCCCAGCAAGTGGCCCAGAGCACCGAGGCTATGGGATCCAGGCCGCAGTGAACTCACAGCAGAGGGCCCACATCATGAACCTGTGAGCAGCCCAGCTGTTGGGACCTCAGAACAGAAGGCCCACATCCCCATTGGGATGGGAACCTGGCAGGAGTGGCTTTGCACCACTTAGCACATATCAGAAAATGTTAGGAGCCCAGCAGTTAGGGCCTGATGCCAGGGGGCCCTCATAACTGAGGGGAGGAGACTCCCAGCAGGTTCCAACTGCCAACAGAGGGCCCACGTCTACAAGGTGGCATGCGCCAGCCAGGCAGTAGTGACCTCACAGCAGAGGGCCTATCTCACAGAAGGGTGAGGAACCGAGGCAGGATGAGACTCTCACCAGAGGGCCCACAACACCAAGGGGATGGGAACCAGTCAGGACTGTCCTCCCACCAGTGGGGCCACATCATCGAAAGGTGAGGAACCCAGCACATGTGGCCTCATATCAGAGGACATACATCACAAAGGGGATGGGAGTGAGGCAGGTAGGAGTAGCCTAAAAACAGAGGGCCCAAAGAATAAAAAAAGTGAGGAATCCAGCATTTGGAACCTCCCAGCAGGCGGCCGAGAGCACAGAAGCTATGGGATGCAGGCAGGAGTGAACTAACAGCAGAGAGCCCACATCATGAAACTGTGAGCAACCCAGGCATTGGGACCTCAGAGCAGAAAGCCCACATCCCCATGGGGATGGGAACCTGACAGGAGTGTCCTGGCATCACTGGGCTCACATCAGAAAACGTGGGGAGCCCAGCAGTTAGAGCCTGATGCTAGAGGGCCGTCATCACCGAGGGCAGGAGGCTCCCAGCAGGTTCCATGTGCCAACAGAGGGCCCACATCGCCAAGGTGATGTGTGCAAGTCAGGCAGGATTGACCTCACAGCAGAGGGCCTACCTCACAGAAGAGTGAGGAACCCAGCCAGGATAAGACTGTCACCAGAAGGCCCACATCACCAAGGGGATGGGAACCAGGCAGGAGTGTCCTCACACCAGTGGGGCCACATCATTGAAAGTTGCCTAACCCAGCACATGTGGCCTCAAACCAGAAGACCCACATCACGAAGGGGTTGCGAGTGAGGCAGGCAGGAGGAGCATCACAACACAGGACCCATAGAATACAAAAGTTGAGGAATCGAGCAGTTGGAACCTCCCAGCAGGCAGCCAAGACCACAGAGGCTATGGGATCCAGGCCACAGTGAACTAACACCAGAGAGCCCACATCATGAAATTGTGATCAACCCAGCCGTTGGAACCTCAGAGCAGAAGGCCCACATCCCCATGGGGATGGGAACCTAAGAGGAGTGCTTGAGCAACACTGGGCTCACTAAGAAAAGTTGGGGAGCCCAGCAGTTAGGGCCTGACGTCAGAGGGCCCTCATCACAGAGCTGAGGAGGCTCCCAGCAGGGTCCAATTGCCACCAGAGGGCTCATGTCAACAAGGCGAGGTGAGCAACCCAGGCAAGAGTTACCTGATAGTAGAGGGCCCACCTCACAGATGGGTGAGGAACCCAGCCAGGATCAGACTCTCACCAGAGGGCCCACATCACAAAGGGGATGGGACCCAGTCAGGATTATCCTCACACCAGTGGGGCCTCATCATCTTAAGGTGAGGAACCCAGCACATGTGTCCTCAAACCAGAGGACCCACATCACCAAGGGCCTTGGAGTGAGGCAGGCAGGAGTAGCCTCACAACACAGGGCACATAATATAAAAAACGTGAGGATTCCAGCATTTAGACCTTCCAGCAGGCGGCCCAGAACACCGAGGCTATGGGATCCAGGCCACAGTGAACTCACAGCAGAGGGCCCACATCACAAAACTGTGAGCAACCCAGGAGTTGAGACCTCAGCGCAGAAGGACCACATCCCCATGGGAATGGGAACCTGGCTGGAGTGTCCTCGCACCACTGGGCGCACATCAGAAAATGTGGGGAGCCCACCATTTAGGGCCTGACGCCAGAGGGCCGTCATCACCGAGAGGAGGAGGCGCCCTGCACGCTCCAACTGCCACCAGAGGGCTCACGTCTCCAAGGTGACGTGTGCCAGCCAGGCAGGAGTGACCTCACAGAAGAGGGCCTACCTCACAGAACGTTGAGGAACCCAGCCAGGATTAGACTCTCGCCAGAGGGCCCACCTCACCAAGGGGATGGGAACCAGGCAGGAGTGTCCTCACACGAGTGGGGTCACATCATCGAAAGGTGAGGAACGCAGCACATGTGGCCTCAAGCCATAGGACAGTCATCACCAAGGGGCTGGCAGTGAGGCAGGCAGGAGGAGCCTCACAACAGAGGGCACATAGAATAAAAAAGTTGAGGAATCCAGCAGTTGGAACCTCCCAGCAGGCGGCTCAGAGCACCGATGATAAGGGATCCTTGCCGGAGTGAACTCACAGCAGAGGGCCCACATCATGGTACTGTGAGCAAGCCAGCCGTTTTGACCTCAGAGCAGAAGGCCCATATCGCCATGGGGATGGGAACCTGGCAAGAGTCTCCTCACTCACTTGGCGCACATCAGAAAATGTGGGGAGCCCAGCAGTTATGGCCTAAGGCAAGAGGGCCCTCATCACCGAGGGGAGGAGGATCCCAGCACACTCCAACTGCCACCAGAGGGCCCACGTCGCCAAGGTGACGTGTGCCAGACAGGCATGATTGACCTCACAGCAGAGGGCCCACCTCACAGAAGGGTGAGGAACCCAGCCAGGATCAGACTCTCACCTGAGGGCCCACATCAGCAAGGGGATGGGAACCAGTCAGGACTGTCTTCCCTCCAGTGGGGTCACATCATCGAAAGGTGCGGAACCCAGCACATGTGGCCTCAAATCAGAGGACACATATCACAAAGGGAACGGGAGTGAGGCAGGCAGGAGTAGCCTAAAAACAGAGGGCCCAAAGAATAAGAAAGGTGAGGAATCCAGCAGTTGGAACCTCCCAGCAGGCGGTCCAGAGCACAGAAGCTATGGGATGCAGGCAGGAGTGAACTAACAGCAGAGAGCCCACATCATGAAACTGTGAGCAACCCAGGCTTTGGGACCTCAGAGCAGAAGGCCCACACCCCAATGGGGATGTGAACCTGGCTGGAGTGTCCTCGCACCACTGGGCACACATCACAAAATGTGGGGAGCCCAGCAGTTAGGGCCTGATGCCAGAGGGCCCTCATCACCGAGGAGAGGAGGCTCCCAGCAGGCTCCAAGTGCCACCAGAGGGCTCATGTCCACAAGGCGAGGTGAGCAAGCCAGGCAGGAGTGACCTCACATCAGACGGCCCACCTCACAGATGGGTGAGGAACCCAGCCAGGATCAGACTCTCAACAGAGGGCCCACATCACCAAGGGGATGTGAACCAGGCAGGAGTCTCCTAAGACCATTGGTCCCACATCATCGAAAGGTGAGGAACCCAGCACATGTGGCCTCAAACCAGACGACACACATCACGAAGGGGCTGGGAGTGAGGCAGGCAGGAGGATCCTCACAACAGAGGGCCCAAAAATTTAAAAAAGTGAGGAATCCAGCAGTTGGAACCTCCCAGCAGGCGGCCAAGAGCACAGAGGCTATGGGATCCAGGCTTCTGTGAACTAACACCAGAGAGCCCACATCATGAAAATGTGAACAACCCAGCCGTTGGGACCTCAGAGCAGAAGGCCCACATCCCCATGGAGATGGGATCCTAAGAGGAGTGCCAAAGCATCACTGGGCTCACTAAGAAAAGTTGGTGAGCCCAGCAGTCAGGGCCTGATGCAAGAGGGCCCTCATCACCGTGGGGAAGAGATTCCCAGCACGCTCCAACTGCCACCACACGGCTGACTTCACCAAGGCAATGTGTGCCAGCCATGCAGGAGTGACCTATCAGCAGAGGGTCTCCCTCACAGGTGGGTGAGGAACAAAGCCAGGAACAGACTCTCACCAGGGGGTCCACATAACCACGTGGATGAGAACCAAGCAGGAGTGTCCTCACACTAGTGGGGCCACATCATCGAAAGGTGAGGAACCCAGCAAAAGTGGCCACAAACCAGAGGACCCACATCACCAAGGGGTTGAGAGTGAGGTAGGTGTCTGGACGGGCATATTTAACACTCATTTCCCACCAGGAAGAGGAATTAACCAAAGGCTCAGCGTGCCCTGCCAGAAGCAGATTAGGGCCTGAAGCAGTCTTGCGGGTTTGCGGCCAGCTCACAAGAAAGCGAGTTGAAGAAAGGAGCTCAGGGGCCCTGAAATTCACAAACCTGCAGAGTTATAAATGACAGATAACGTCCAAAAATATATTGAAGTAAGGCTGCGAAGAGGACTTGAAAGCGGGGCAGAATTGCAGGAAACCGATTTCAGGAGGTAGACTGGATTTGCATTTAAAGCATAGGAAAAGAGGCAGAACATCGACAATGATGCACTTGGCAACAAAGGGCGTATGAGTTTGTTCCTGAATATATTCAGGAAAAAACACATACGCCCTTTTTGGCAAACCAAGCAAGCTTGCAATGGAAATCCGAACTACTATGAAGTGTCACTTCCCCCCGGTCTAAAGGGCCATCTGAGAAAAGTGTAAAATCCAGAAAGGCAAGACAGGCCATGGGGAAAAAGGAGCCTTGTTATGCTGATGGGCGGGATGTACATTGCCAACAGCCACTCTGGAGAAGTGTATGGTGTTTCCTGATACATCTGAAAAACAAAGCAACAGAGTCTAGGGCATTTCCACTTATGGTCCTATAGCTTAGGGAAATTAAAATCAAAAAGACACAGCCACCCCAAAATTTACAACGGCTCTGTTTACAGGAGCCTCTTCTACAGTACAAGTTAAATATCCCAGAGAACAAATAATTGATAAAGAAGTTGCAGTACTTATGTACAACAGAATACCACTCAGCAATGAAATCTGTGTCACCAGGCCTGTACCAGCATAATGAGTGGATTGAGGCATGATGATTCTAAGTGAAATAAGTCACACAGAAAAAGAAACATCATAAGGTATCACTAATGCACGGAATGTAAACTTGGCTACACATGAACTGAATTACAAAACAGAACAGGGTCTCAAGTTTAGAAAACCAACTTATGCTTGCTTAAGGGGAAAGGTGAGTTGGGGTGCTGCATAAAACCAGAGTTTGAAATTAGCACAGATACCGTTCCATAAGCCAAATACGTAATAGACAAGACCTACCCCTTGCTCAATGAAATGGACTCAACAATGAGGTATCACCTCACACCTGTTAGAATGGGCATCATCTGAAAATCTACAAACAACAAATGCTGGAAAGGGTGTGGAGAAAAGGAAGCCTCTTCCACTATTGTTGGGAATATAAATTGATACAGTCACTATGGAGAACAATATGGAGTTTCTTAAGACACTAATAATAGAATTACCATATGATACAGCAATCCCAGGACTGGACATATACCCAGACAAAACCATAAATCAAAAAGAGACATTCACCGCAATGTTCATTGCATCACTATTTACAATATCGAGGTAATGGAAGCAACCTAAATGCCCACAGACAGACGAATGCATAAAGATGTGGTACATATATAAAATGGAATATTACTAAGCCATGAAAGGAATGAAATTGGGTCATTTGTAGAGACGTCGATGGATCTAGAGACTGTCATACAGAGTGAAGTAAGTCAGAAAGAGAAAAACAAATCTTGTATATTCATGCATATATGTGGAACCTAGAAAAACTGTACAGATTAACCGTTTTGCAAGGCATAAATAGAGCAACAGATGTAGACAACAATCGTATGGACAACAAGGGGGGAAAGCTCTTGGAGGGGTGGTGGTGGGAGGAGTTGAGAGATTGGGATTGGCATGTAAACATTTATATGTATAAAATAGATAACCAATGAGAACCTGCTGTATAAAAATATAAAATAAAATTCAAAATTAAAAAGAAATAAAATTTAAAAAATAAAACAGAAAAAACAATTATTCCCTTCACATACATGTATTTATATGAATAAATTATTTCCATGCTTATATCTGTAAATACAAAAAAGAGGAATAAAATCTACCTTGAACCAAAAACGAAAAAGAGAAAAAAAAAACAGAACCCACCAGTTACTCAGAGGAAAACCGTATCAGGGCACTTGCTCCAGTTGTAAACAATTCTGAAGTTGGTCAGTGGTGGGGAATCGTCTCCCATTCAGCCAGCAGCCCCCACACAACAAGCGTCCTCATTGCAAAGCTGGGGCACCGTGCCGAGGCATCTGTGAGTAAACGTGAGCTGAACCCCAGGCCAGTTGCTGCTGAACTGTTCCCGCCCTTCCCAGGTAAAACACCTGAATATATACAAGGACTTGAAAGCCTAGAGGAAGGGCCATGGAGCCACACGAGTGACAGCATGCCAGCTGACTTGGTGCCTGCAGGCCAGCCAGGATGGTCCTGGCCCTGGGTGCTCTTCTGGAAGATTTCCATTTCCCTGCCTGAGATACCCGTCCTGTCCCTGCCCCCACTGCTTTTTTCCTTCCTCACCTCTGCCCAGGGAGAAATTCCAGCAGCAGGTATGGGTGACACATCCTCTTCTTTAGCAGGTGGCAGCCTGGCAACTGCTGCAGAAAGTCCAGCAGAGCCCCACTCACACTGGGCCACCCACAAAGCCGTGGCCTCTCACTCCCTCCCACCAGCCCAGCCCCGAGACTGCTGACAGGGCAGAGAAAATGGCGTCAGGCACAGCTGCAGGGGCTTTTGCTGCCTGGAGTGGTATTTATATTGATCTCAACCCAGGCACACCTGGGGAGGGCTGGCCGGCATGGTAAGGCTGCCCAGGTCAGCCAATCATCACCCCTCAGGGGCTCACAGTTGCAGAAAATGGAACTTGCTGAACCGGCCAGGTCCAAGGAACAGGTGTGGGCTCCTGAGAGTCAGGATAGACAAGGGGCTGCAGCTTTGGCTTGTTTTCTAATCATTTTATCTGGCCCATGAGTGGGAGACAACTTCAAGAAAACCCTCTCCTAATGAGAGGAACCCAGGAGTCAGGGAGAGGAGGGGTGGGTGGTGGTTGGAGACAGAGGCCTGGTGCCCTGGGTGCAGTGGAAGTCTCTGGAAGACCAGGTGGAGGGAGGCCACACAGAGTGATGCCCAGGGTCACAGACCTGTCGGAGCTGCTGTTTGTTAGTTCAAGTCCTGCTCTGAGGTGCTCTGTGTCAGCTCTGAGCGACAGGTGAGCTGGGGGTGCTCTTCAATGAGGGCTATGTGCACGGTTCCTGTGTGCCCAGCCCTGCCACGGTACCTGCAAGGGTAGCTCTGTATCCTGGGAGGGGCCTGACCATGAGAGCCCCGTGGGCTGGGTTGGGGGTGGGGTACCTGCCCAGGAGAGCTCCATATCCTGGGATTGGCCTGACCACGAGAGCCCCATGGGCTGCTGGGGACCTGGTAAAGGATGTCAGGACAGTCAGTGAAGCCACCGAGGATATACCTCCAGTTGCTCCTGATCCCTACACCCTGCTGGTCATTCTACCAACCACCAGGACATGGTATTCTGTATTAGTCTTCAATGATGCCTTCTTTTGTATTCCATTAGTCCCAGAGTCACAAGAAATTTTGGCTTGTGAGTGGCAGGACTCAACATACAACTAAAACAATACTTCCGGGCCGTCTTGCCCCAAGGGTTCAAAAATTCCCACACCATCTTTGGGGAAAGCTTAGCTAACGACCGAAAAGTTCTACCTCTGGAAAAGGAAACCCTCCTTCAATATGCAGACGACATTCTGATCGCCAGCCCTACTAAGGAGGCCTCTGAACTACCAAGCCAATAAAGGATAGAAGTTGTCCAAGAAAAAGCTCAAATATCACAGACTGCAGTGACCTGCCTGGGCTTCATTCTCACACAAGGTCAGAGAAGCCCATCCCAGGAAAGGGAAGAAACCATTTGCAGCCTTACCCCTTTCTAAAACTAGAAGACAGCTTAGGGGTTCCTGGGGAGGCCAGGGTTTGCTGCTTCTGGATCCCTAACTACAGTCTACTAGCTGGGCCTCTATATGAAACACTGAAAGGAAAAGATGATGATCCTTTTGAACAGAATCCAGAAGTGGCCTTTCAAGAATGGAAAGAGCAGTCAATTCAGACCCTTGCCCTGGAACTCCCTAATTGAGCTAAACCCTTTGACCTTTCCATTCCCGGTGAAAGGTGAATCGCCATTGGAGAATTAGTGCAAAAACTGGGACCACTTGAAATGGAACAACGCAAGAATGCCATCCAGGTAGGATAAACTACAGTCACCAAGGGGCTTGGCCCACTGCCACATCTGGCCAAGATACTGGCGGTATCTAAAAACCTGGAAATCAGCAGCCCAAAAGGCCACCTCCCTCCTAAGGGAAAAGGACCCCACGTGGTGATCCTAATCACCAACCATGCCCTGAAGTTGCAGGGTTCGCTCCGTGGACACACCGACCTCGAGTGAGGAGGCCCTCCAACTCCAACATCCAGAGAGATAACCGGGGGCAACAGGGCACCATGACGACTCGTGTGAACATCACTTGACCTGGAGTTTCTCTCATAAAACAACAATAGTGTGTCCCGAAGGAGTAGACTACTGCTTGCAGGACTTCCTGCACCCGGAGGGGAGCTAATTATCTTGGCGGGGGAACCGTATATCACACCGTCACCATAGAAAAGCCTACAGACACCGTGATGATGGTGGCCAATAAGACCGGCTGGACTCCTGTTTACTTCAAAAGGCTGTTGACTCAGTGGCCATCATGGTCCTTGATCACCACTGACCCTGGACTGTCTGGGAGTTGAGCGGGCAGGGCTCTGACACCTGGTGCTGTTTTTACGTTAATTCAGGGGCCTAATTGAAGAAAGAGCAGACTACTGGTCAGAGCATCTAGGCTGGCAGAAACGGTCAGCCTAAGGTGGCCGAACAAATGTGGGGCGGGGTGAAACCGGCCCCCACAGCGTCTCTGCACATCTCTTTCCTGGACCCTTAAAGGTCATTAGAATCTATAACACTCCCAATGCTGGTGCTCAGGCGGACGAGCAGGGAGGCAGGGGTCCTGGGGCCAATCAACGTCACCTGGAGGCTGCTGGGGAGAAGTTCTGACCCTCATCCCCTGGTATGAGGGCTCCCAACTCAGCACTCAGCAGTTACAGAAGAAGGGTCTGCACCCTCAGCACTCCAAGAATGAGGAACGGGACAAAAGGCAGAGGAGGGGTTTGTCCCCAGCAAAGCCCATTAAAAATCCCTGGGAGATAAAAATAGAATGTGGGCAATAAAGTCAAGTCTGACCTTTTTTATCCTTTGTGCTTTGTCTAATTTCACGTGCTCCTAGGGTCCCGCATGCAGAGGTTCCACACCCGGCACTTCAGACCAGATTTCCTGGTGCAGAATGGCTGGGTCGACACCTCAGCTCCTGGGGCCCAGTGCAGACTCCGAGATATAGAGCCTGAGCTGCAGCCAACCCGGCCCTTGAGAGCTCCGCCCCCTCCCTCCCACTGACTCTGACAGGATCTCTACACAGCAGCCCAGCCCACAGCCCACGGGGTAGTGCATGCTCTCACCTCTCCATTCTCTGATGAAAATATAAAGTTTCCTTTGCTTGGGAACCAAACTCAGTCTCGATCTGTTGGCCCCAATGACACTGGGCAGGGGGACCCTTGTTGGGGTCCACTCTGGAGGATCAGTAACAGAAATTGAGACTATTGTAACTTCAATGAACAGATGTGTGAGCCAAACTGTAGTTAACATAGAACAGTTTATAAGGCTCGGGTAAAATAAGATGTTTCTAACACTTCCATTTGATATTTCCATCACTTTATTATAAGCAAGTTCAGTGAAAAGGTTTGTCTTATTTGTCAGGTCAATATTAGAGAAATGAAGTGATTTCTTTCCAAGGATGTACATCTAATAATCTTGGTTAAAGCTTCAATCTTGTTTTAAATGCTTTTCCATTGAAAATGATACCTCTCTTTCAGCTCCCCCATTTCTGAGAAGTATAAAATCTTATAATTTATTATTACCAAAGGGGAAAGGTGGGAGGAGGGATAAATTAACAGTTTGGAATTAACACATACACACTGCTATGTATAAAATAGATCATCAACAAGGAACTACTGTATAGCACAGGGAACTACACTCAATATTGTGCAATAACCTATAAGGGGAAATAATCGGAAAAAGAATAGATATTTTTATTGACATCATCTATCAATGACAGTTAAAGTGTAACCTAAGGGAAGCCGGTGGTGAGTGCTTCTGACCCTGAAGACTTCAGTCATCTAAAGTTTGGACTCTGCCTACTTCCCAAGGCCCTTAATGAACATATGTGTAGCCGTAGCTTAAAAAACTCCCCAGTTTGGGTTTCGGGGAGACACTGATTTTGAAAAAGCCCTGGTGTTCTCCTTACATGAATGGGACTCTTCCTACTGCTAAAACATGTCTGTCACATCCAGAGGATGGTATACCGTCTGATCGGGAAGAGTTTGGAAAAGGCATCTCATCTCCTCATCTCCTGGTGCTCGGGTTCACCCCTCCAGCGTCTTTACTAACAGTCTCCCCACTTGGAGATGTCAACACTGTCAACATCCTGTTGCGTACAGTTTGGAATTTGTCCAGAGGATGAAGCGGAAGGATGAGGAACAATGAGAGACAAGTCCTAGGTGTTCAGACAGGCACATGTCACTCTAATTTCCAATCAGGAAGATGAATTGACCAAAGGCTAGGGTTGCCCATGGAAACAGTATAGGGCTTGAGGAAATCCCACTGCTTTGTGGCCAGTTCCCATAAACACAAGTTGAACAATGGAACTCAGGGGCAGTAAAATTCACGAAACTGCAGAGTTGAAAATATCTATCACTGAAAAATGTCTTGAGGAAAGTCAGAGAAGAGGATTGGCAAGCAAGGGAGAATGGCAGGAAAGGGATTTGAGGAGGTAGAAAGGACTCGCCATTAAGCACAAGAAAAGGGGCTGAACATTGCCGACATTGCAGTTGGCCAAAAAGGCTGTATGCGTTTTTTTCTGTATATATTCAAGAAAAGAGCATACACTTTTTTAGCCAACCAAACAGGTGGGCACTGGAAATCAATACTACAAAAGATATCACTTCGCATCAGTCAGAAGAGCCATCCTCATAAAGTGTAAACGCCAGAAATGCAGGACAGGGCAAGGAGAAGAGGGAGCCCTGTGAGGCTTATAGTGGAAATGTATATTGCCAACGGCCATTCTGGAGAAGTGTATTGTGTTTACTAAAGCATCTAAAAAATGAGCTACAGAGCATAGGGCACTTGCACTCATGGGCGTATATCTTGGGAAAAACAAAAATCGAGAGGACACAGGCACCCCAATGTTTACTGCCTCTCTGTTTAAAAGATCCTCGACTAGGATATAACTTAAATGTCTCTGGAGGGAAAAAATGGATAGAGATGTGGTACTTATGTAGAGTGGAATATTACTCAGCCTGGAAATCAATGAAATATGGCCAGTTGTAACAACTCCGGAGGAGTTACGTATGATCATTCTAAGTGACATAAATATGTAGAAAACACGCGTAAGGCTGCTAAACGGGAAAGGTGGGGAGGGGTGAGGCATCATCCAGGAGGTTGAAATTAGCAAAGATACCATTCCAAATACCAAACTGATAATCAACAAGGCCTACACGGTAGCTAAAAGAACTGCACTCAGCACACTCAAGTCACCGGAAAAGAATATCTATGACTGGTAAGAATCTGAAAAAGAAATTATTGATGTCTCTCTGTACGTGAATCAAGTGGATGTACAGCAGCAAGAAACAGAGCTTTGAAAATCAGCTGTAAACAACATAGTAATAAATTGAAAAAAATAAACGACAGAGAGACAGAGAAAACCTCTTACAACTTTTCCTCAGGGACGGTGATGCAACATGGATTGAACACATCTAGACCCACAGCAGGATGAGACATAAGGCTGGAAACTGTTCGCGCTAAGAGAAATGTGAGGTTGGGTGAGGAAATGCACACCTTTTAAAGTAATACTACCTGGTACCCATTCAATGGGTCCCAAATCTGCAGGTTCAAGGAATCTTCCTACAGCTAAAACATGCATGGAAAACCCAGAGGACTGTACACCATGTGATCGGGAGATGTGTCTAAAATGCACCTCATTTATCCTCTCCTGGTGCTCCTGTTCATCATTCCAGCCACGTTACTTAGAATCTCCCCACTTAGAGAATCAGCACATTTAAACTTCTGTTTCACACATTTTGCAAATTGTGAGGAGGATGAACGGGAACAGGGGGAACCAATGAGAGAATAGTTGTAGGGGTTTGGACGGGCACATGTCACTCTAATTTCCCATTAAGAATAAGAATTAAAAAAAGGCTCAGCCCGCCTCGCCGGAGCCAAAATAGGGCCTGAAGCAATCCTGCGGTTTTGAGGCCAGCTCACAAAAGAGCAACTTAAAAAATGGAGCTCAGGGTCACTGCAATTCACAAACCTGCAGAGTTATAAATGAAAACTAACGTCCAAAAATATGTTGAGGTAAGGCAAAGAAGAGGATCTGAATGCAAGACAGAATTGCAAGAAACAGATTTCAAGAGATAGATTGGACTCGCCTTTAAAGCACATGAAAAGCGGCAGAATTTCGACAATGATGCAGTTGGCCCAAAAGGGAGTATGCGTTTTTTCCTGAATATATCCAGGAAAAAACGCATACGCACTTTATGGGCAACCAAGCAAGCAAGCAATGCAAATGTGCACAACAAAGAAGTCTCATTTCCCACCGGTCAAAAGGGCCATCCGAAAAAATTGTAAAAACCAGAAATGCAGGACAGGCCATGGAGAACAGGGAGCCTTTATACGCTGATGGACAGTGTGTGAACTGCCGAGAGCCACTCTGGAGAAGTGTATGGTGGTTCCTAAATCATCTAAAAAACAGAGCGACAGAGCATAGGGCACTTCCAATCACGGGAGTATATCTAGGGAAGTCTAAAAATCAACAAGACACAAGCACACCACAGTTTAGGGCTACTCTGTTTACAAGAACCTCAACTTCAGTACACCTTAAATATCCCAGGAAAGAGAACAATGGATAAAGAAAATGTGGTACTTATGTACAATGGAATATCTCTTCACCATGAAATCAATGTAATAAGGCTAGTAGAAGGATAAAGAGTGGATTGAGGTCCGATAATACTACTTGAAATAAGTCAAACAGAAAAAGAAACATATCATAAGATATCACTTATAGAGGGAGGATAAATATGGCTGCACAAAAAATGAATTACAAAACAGAACAGTGTCTCACATTTAGAAAACACACTTATGTCAGCTTAAGGGGAAAGGAGAGGTGGGGTGATGCATAAAACCAGAGTTTGAAATTAGCACAGATACCGTTCAATAAACCAAATAGGTATCAGACAAGATCTACACCTTGCTCAATGAACTGGCCTCAACACACCCTATAAACCGCAGAGAAATATATCTGAGTAATAAGAATCTTAAAACCCATGTATTGATATATCTCCATAAGGGAATCAAGTGTGAGCAGAGCGGCACAAACACAGCAGTGAAAATGAGCTAAACCCCATTATAGAAATAAATTTTAAAACCAAAACGCAGAAACAATGAAAGAGAGAAAAATTCTTACAAAATTCACTCAGGGGCTGTGATGCAACCTGGAATGACCACATATAAACCCACAGCTGGATAAGACATAAGGCTGGACACT
>NW_028138644.1:0-63043 GCF_964270905.1 Leucopleurus acutus | reverse complement strand
ATATTCAGGAAAAAACGCATACGCCCTTTTTGGCCAACCAAGCAAGCTTGCAAAGGAAATCTGCACTACAATGAAGTCTCACTGCCCCCCGGTCAAAAGGGCCATCTGAAAAAAGTGTAAAATCCAGAAAGGCAGGACAGGCCATGGAGAACTGGGAGCCTTGTTATGCTGGTGGGCAGGATGTAAATTGCCAACAGCCACTCTGGAGAAGTGTATGGTGTTTCCTGAAACATCTAAAAAACAAAGCAACAGAGCCTAGGGCACTTCCACTTATGGTCCTATAGCTTAGGGAAATTAAAATAAAAAAGACACAGCCACCCAAAAGTTTGGGACGGCTCTGTTTACAAGAACCTCGTTTATGATACAAGTTCAATATCACAGAAAGCGAGAAATGGATAAAGAAGTTGTGGTACTTACGTACAATGCAATATCACTCAGCAATGAAATCTATGTCATCAGGCCCGTAGCAGCATAATGAGTGGATTCAGGTACGATGATTCTAAGTGAAATAAGTCACACAGAAAAAGAAACATCATAAGATGTCACCAATACACGGAATGTAAACTTGGCTACACAGGTACTGAATTACAAAACAGAACAGGGTCTCAAATGTAGAAAAGCAACATATGCTTGCTTAAGGGGAAAGGTGAGTTGGGGTGCTGCATGAAACCAGAGATTGAAATTAGCACAGATACCGTTCCATAAGCCAAATATGCAATAGACAAGAGCTACTCCTTGCTGAACGAAGTGGACTCAACACCCCATATTAAACGCCTAAGAATATACCTGACTAGAAATAATCTTAAAACCTACGGATTTATATGTCTCCGAAAGAGAATCAAGCGTGTGTACAGTGGCATAAACGCAGCAGTGATAGGATTGGTGACGTTTGCTGAGCAAATGCAGACCCTTTGAAGTCATATTGCATGGTACCCATTCCATGGGTCTCAACTCTCCAGGTTTAAGGGATTCTTCCTTCAGCTAAAACATGCATGTGGAACCCAGAGTATGATCCACCGTGTGATCGGGAAACGTGTTCAAATGTGTCTCGTTTTCGTCCCCTGGTACTCGGGTGCAACATTCCACATGCTTTACTAACACTCGCCCCACTTGGAGAGTCAGTGCCTTTAACCTCCTGTTTGGCCCAGTTTGTAATTTCTGTGGAAAATGAACAGGAATAGGGAGAACGAAAGAGAGACTAGCTGGAGGTGTCTGGACGGGCAAATTTAACTCTCATTTCCCACCAGGAAGAGGAATTAACCAAAGGCTCAGCGTGCCGTGCCGGAACTACACTAGGGCCTGAAGCAATCCTGCGGTGTTGCGGCCAGCTCACAAGAAAGCGAGTTGAAGAAACGAGCTCAGGGACACTGTAATTCACAAACCTGCAGAGTTATAAATGACAGCTATCGTCCAAAAATATATTGAAGTAAGGCTGCCAAGAGGACTTGAAAGCGGGGCAGAATTGCAGGAAATCGATTTCAGGAGGTAGATTGGAATTGCATGTAAAGCATAGGAAAAGAGGCAGAACGTCCACAATGATGCACTTGGCCAAAAAGGGCGTATGCGTTTTTTCCTGAATATATTCAGGAAAAAACGCATACGCCCTTTTTGGCCAACCAAGCAAGCTTGCAAAGGATATCTGCACTACAATGAAGTCTCACTGCCGCCCGGTCAAAAGGGCCATCTGAAAAAAGTGTAAAATCCAGAAAGGCAGGACAGGCCATGGAGAACTGGGAGCCTTGTTATGCTGATGGGCGGGATGTAAATTGCCAACAGCCACTCTGGAGAAGTGTATGGTGTTTCCTGAAACATCTAAAAAACAAAGCAACAGAGCCTAGGGCACTTCCACTTATGGTCCTATAGCTTAGGGAAATTAAAATCAAAAAGACACAGCCTCCCCAAACTTTGGGACGGCTCTGTTTACAAGAACCTCGTTTACTGTACAAGTTCAATATCACAGAAAGCGAAAAATGGATACAGAAGTTGTGGTACTTACGTACAATGCAATATCACTCAGCAATGAAATCTATGTCATCAGGCCCATAGCAGCATAATGAGTGGATTCAGGTATGATGATTCTAAGTGAAATAATTCACACAGAAAAAGAAACATCATAAGATATCACTACTACACGGAATGTAAACTTGGCTACAAAGGAACTGAATTACAAAACAGAACAGGGTGTCAAATGTAGAAAACCAACTTATGCTTGCTTAAGGGGAAAGGTGAGTTGGGGTGCTGCATGAAACCAGAGATTGAAATTAGCACAGATACCGCTCCATAAGCCAAATATGTAATAGACAACAGCTACACCTTGCTCAACGAAGTGGACTCAACACCCCATATTAAACGCCTAAGAATATACCTGACTAGAAATAATCTTAAAACCTACGGATTTATATGTCTCCGAAAGAGAATCAAGCGTGTGTACAGCGGCATAAACGCAGCAGTGATAGGATTGGTGAGGTTCGGTGAGCAAATGCAGACCCTTTGAAGTCATATTGCATGGTACCCATTCCATGGGTCTCAACTCTCCAAGTTTAAGGGATTCTTCCTTCAGCTAAAACATGCATGTGGAACACAGAGTATGATCCACCGTGTGATCAGCAAACATGTTCAAATGTGTCTCAGTTTTCGTCCCCTGGTACTCGGGTGCAACACTCCAGACGCTTTACTAACAATCTCTCCACTTGGAGAGTCAGTGCCTTTAACCTCCTCTATGGCCCAGTTTGCAATTTCTGCGGAAAATGTACAGGAATAGGGAGAACCAATGATAAACTAGCTGGAGGTGTCTGGACGGGCAAATTTAACTCTCATTTCCCACCAGGAAGAGGAATTAACCAAAGGCTCAGCGTGCCGTGCCGGATCCACACTAGGACCTGAAGCAATCCTGTGGTGTTGCGGCCAGCTCACAAAAAAGCGAGTTGAAGAAAGGAGCTCAGGGACACTGTAATTCACAAACCTGCAGAGTTATAAATGACAGCTATCGTCCAAAAATATATTGAAGTAAGGCTGCCAAGAGGATTTGAAAGTGGTGCAGAATTGCACGAAACCGATTTCAGGAGGTAGACTGGAATTGCATGTAAAGCATAGGAAAAGAGGCAGAACGTCCACAATGATGCACTTGGCCAAAAAGGGCGTATGTGTTTTTTCCTGAATTCAGGAAAAAACGCATACGCCCTTTTTGGCCAACCAAGAAAGCTTGCAAAGGAAATCTGCACTACAATGAAGTCTCACTGCCGCCCAGTCAAAAGGGCCATCTGAAAAATGTGTAAAATCCAGAAAGGCAGGACAGGCCATGGAGAACTGGGAGCCTTGTTATGCTGATGGGCGGGATGTAAATTGCCAACAGCCACTCTGGAGAAGTGTATGGTGTTTCCTGAAACATCTAAAAAACAAAGCAACAGAGCCTAGGGCACTTCCATTTATGGTCCTATAGCTTAGGGAAATTAAAATCAAAAAGACACAGTCACCCCAAAGTTTGGGACGGCTCTGTTTACAAGAACCTCGTTTACGGTACAAGTTCAATATCGCAAAAAGCGAGAAATGGATAAAGAAGTTGTGGTACTTACGTACAATGCAATATCACTCAGCAATGAAATCTATGTCATCAGGCCCGTAGCAGCATAATGAGTGGATGCAGGTATGATGAGTCTAAGTGAAATAAGTCACACAGAAAAAGAAACATCATAGGATATCACTACTACATGGAATGTAAACTTGGCTACACAGGAACTGAATTACAAAACAGAACAGGGTCTCAAATGTAGAAAACCAACTTATGCTTGCTTAAGGGGAAAGGTGAGTTGGGGTGCTGCATGAAACCAGAGATTGAAATTAGCACAGATACCGTTCCATAAGCCAAATATGCAATAGACAAGAGCTACCCCTTGCTGAACGAAGTGGACTCAACACCCCATATTAAACGCCTAAGAATATACCTGACTAGAAATAATCTTAAAACCTACGGATTTATATGTCTCCGAAAGAGAATCAAGCGTGTGTACAGCGGCATAAACGCAGCAGTGATAGGATTGGTGAGGTGCGGTGAGCAAATGCAGACCCGTTGAAGTCATATTGCATGGTACCCATTCCATGGGTCTCAACTCTCCAGGTTTAAGGGATTCTTCCTTCAGCTAAAACATGCATGTGGAACCCAGAGTATGATCCACCGTGTGATCGGGAAACGTGTTCAAATGTGTCTCGTTTTCATCCCTGGTACTCGGGTGCAACATTCCAGATGCTTTACTAACACTCTCCCCACTTGGAGAGTCAGTGCCTTTAACCTCCTGTTTCGCCCAGTTTGTAATTTCTGTGGAAAATGAACAGGAATAGGGAGAACGAAAGAGAGACTAGCTGGAGGTGTCTGGACGGGCAAATTTAACTCTCATTTCCCACCAGGAAGAGGAATTAACCAAAGGCTCAGCGTGCCGTGCTGGAACTACACTAGGGCCTGAAGCAATCCTGCGGTGTTGCGGCCGGCTCACAAGAAAGCGAGTTGAAGAAAGGAGCTCAGGGGCACTGTAATTCACAAACCTGCAGAGTTATAAATGACAGCTATCGTCCAAAAATATATTGAAGTAAGGCTGCCAAGAGGACTTGAAAGCGGGGCAGAATTGCAGGAAACCGATTTCAGGAGGTAGACAGGAATTGCATGTAAAGCATAGGAAAAGAGGCAGAACGTCCACAATGATGCACTTGGCCAAAAAGGGCGTATGCGTTTTTTCCTGAATATATTCAGGAAAAAACGCATACGCCCTTTTTGGCCAACCAAGCAAGCTTGCAAAGGTAATCTGCACTACAATGAAGTCTCACTGCCCCCCGGTCAAAAGGGCCATCTGAAAAAAGTGTAAAATCCAGAAAGGCAGGACAGGCCATGGAGAACTGGGAGCCTTGTTATGCTGGTGGGCGGGATGTAAATTGCCAACAGCCACTCTGGAGAAGTGTATGGTGTTTCCTGAAACATCTAAAAAACAAAGCAACAGAGCCTAGGGCACTTCCACTTATGGTCCTATAGCTTAGGGAAATTAAAATAAAAAAGACACAGCCACCCAAAAGTTTGGGACGGCTCTGTTTACAAGAACCTCGTTTATGATACAAGTTCAATATCACAGAAAGCGAGAAATGGATAAAGAAGTTGTGGTACTTACGTACAATGCAATATCACTCAGCAATGAAATCTATGTCATCAGGCCCGTAGCAGCATAATGAGTGGATTCAGGTACGATGATTCTAAGTGAAATAAGTCACACAGAAAAAGAAACATCATAAGATGTCACCAATACACGGAATGTAAACTTGGCTACACAGGTACTGAATTACAAAACAGAACAGGGTCTCAAATGTAGAAAAGCAACTTATGCTTGCTTAAGGGGAAAGGTGAGTTGGGGTGCTGCATGAAACCAGAGATTGAAATTAGCACAGATACCGTTCCATAAGCCAAATATGCAATAGACAAGAGCTACTCCTTGCTGAACGAAGTGGACTCAACACCCCATATTAAACGCCTAAGAATATACCTGACTAGAAATAATCTTAAAACCTACGGATTTATATGTCTCCGAAAGAGAATCAAGCGTGTGTACAGCGGCATAAACGCAGCAGTGATAGGATTGGTGACGTTTGCTGAGCAAATGCAGACCCTTTGAAGTCATATTGCATGGTACCCATTCCATGGGTCTCAACTCTCCAGGTTTAAGGGATTCTTCCTTCAGCTAAAACATGCATGTGGAACCCAGAGTATGATCCACCGTGTGATCGGGAAACGTGTTCAAATGTGTCTCGTTTTCGTCCCCTGGTACTCGGGTGCAACATTCCACATGCTTTACTAACACTCTCCCCACTTGGAGAGTCAGTGCCTTTAACCTCCTGTTTGGCCCAGTTTGTAATTTCTGTGGAAAATGAACAGGAATAGGGAGAACGAAAGAGAGACTAGCTGGAGGTGTCTGGACGGGCAAATTTAACTCTCATTTCCCACCAGGAAGAGGAATTAACCAAAGGCTCAGCGTGCCGTGCCGGAACCACACTAGGGCCTGAAGCAATCCTGCGGTGTTGCGGCCAGCTCACAAGAAAGCGAGTTGAAGAAACGAGCTCAGGGACACTGTAATTCACAAACCTGCAGAGTTATAAATGACAGCTATCGTCCAAAAATATATTGAAGTAAGGCTGCCAAGAGGACTTGAAAGCGGGGCAGAATTGCAGGAAATCGATTTCAGGAGGTAGATTGGAATTGCATGTAAAGCATAGGAAAAGAGGCAGAACGTCCACAATGATGCACTTGGCCAAAAAGGGCGTATGCGTTTTTTCCTGAATATATTCAGGAAAAAACGCATACGCCCTTTTTGGCCAACCAAGCAAGCTTGCAAAGGATATCTGCACTACAATGAAGTCTCACTGCCGCCCGGTCAAAACGGCCATCTGAAAAAAGTGGAAAATCCAGAAAGGCAGGACAGGCCATGGAGAACTGGGAGCCTTGTTATGCTGATGGGCGGGATGTAAATTGCCAACAGCCACTCTGGAGAAGTGTATGGTGTTTCCTGAAACATCTAAAAAACAAAGCAACAGAGCCTAGGGCACTTCCACTTATGGTCCTATAGCTTAGGGAAATTAAATTCAAAAAGACACAGTCACCCCAAAGTTTGGGACGGCTCTGTTTACAAGAACCTCGTTTACGGTACAAGTTCAATATCGCAAAAAGCGAGAAATGGATAAAGAAGTTGTGGTACTTACGTACAATGCAATATCACTCAGCAATGAAATCTATGTCATCAGGCCCGTAGCAGCATAATGAGTGGATTCAGGTATGATGATTCTAAGTGAAATAAGTCACACAAAAAAGAAACATCATAAGATAATAGTACTACACGGAATGTAAACTTGGCTACACAGGAACTGAATTACAAAACAGAACAGGGTCTCAAATGTAGAAAACCAACTTATGCTTGCTTGAGGGGAAAGGTGAGTTGGGGTGCTGCATGAAACCAGAGATTGAAATTAGCACAGATACCGTTCCATAAGCCAAATATGTAATAGACAAGAGCTACTCCTTGCTCATCGAAGTGGAATCAACACCCCATATTAAACGCCTAAGAATATACCTGACTAGTAAGAATATTAAAACCTACGGATTTATATGTCTCCGAAAGAGAATCAAGCGTGTGTACAGCGGCATAAACGCAGCAGTGATAGGATTGGTGAGGTTCGGTGACCAAATGCAGACCCTTTGAAGTCATATTGCATGGTACCCATTCCATGGGTCTCAACTCTCCAGGTTTAAGGGATTCTTCCTTTAGCTGAAACATGCATGTGGAACACAGAGTATGATCCACCGTGTGATCAGGAAACGTGTTCAAATGTGTCTCAGTTTTCATCCCCTCGTACTCGGGTGCAACATTCAAGACGCTTTACTAACACTCTCCCCACTTGGAGAGTCAGTGTCTTTAAACTCCTGTTTGGCCCAGTTTGCAATTTCTGCGGAAAATGTACAGGAATAGGGAGAACCAATGAGAAACTAGCTGGAGGTGTCTGGACGGGCAAATTTAACTCTCATTTCCCACCAGAAAGAGGAATTAACCAAAGGCTCAGCATGCCGTGCTGGAACCACACTAGGGCCTGAAGCAATCCTGCGGTGTTGCGGCCAGCTCACAAGAAAGCGAGTTGAAGAAAGGAGCTGAGGGGCACTGTAATTCACAAACCTGCAGAGTTATAAATGACAGCTATCGTCCAAAAATATATTGAAGTAAGGCTGCCAAGAGGACTTGAAAGCGGGGCAGAATTGCAGGAAACCGATTTCAGGAGGTAGACGGGAATTGCATGTAAAGCATAGGAAAAGAGGCAGAACGTCCACAATGATGCACTTGGCCAAAAAGGGCATATGTGTTTTTTCCTGAATATATTCAGGAAAAAACGCATACGCCCTTTTTCGCCAACCAAGCAGGCTTTCAAATGAAATCTACACTACAATGAAGTCTCACTGCCCCCTGGTCAAAAGGGCCATCTGAATAAAGTGTAATATCCAGAAAGGCAGGACAGGGCATGGAGAACTGGGAGCCTTGTTATGCTGATGGGCGGGATGTAAATTGTCAACAGCCACTCTGGAGAAGTGTATGGTGTTTCCTGAAACATCTAAAAAACAAAGCAACAGAGCCTAGGGCACATCCACTTATGGTCCTATAGCTTAGGGAAATTAAAATCAAAAAGACACAGCCTCCCCAAACTTTGGGATGGCTCTGTTTACAAGAACCTCGTTTACGGTACAAGTTCAATATCACAGAAAGCAAAAAATGGATACAGAAGTTGTGGTACTTACGTACAATGCAATATCACTCAGCAATGAAATCTATGTCATCAGGCCCGTAGCAGCATAATGAGTGGATTCAGGTATGATGATTCTAAGTGAAATAAGTCACACAGAAAAAGAAACATCATAAGATATCACCAATACACGGATTGTAAACTTGGCTACACAGGAACTGAATTACAAAACAGAACAGGGTCTCAAATGTAGAAAACCAACTTATGCTTGCTTAAGGGGAAAGGTGAGTTGGGGTGCTGCATGAAACCAGAGATTGAAATTAGCACAGATGCCGTTCCATAAGCCAAATATGCAATAGACAAGAGCTACTCCTTGCTGAACGAAGTGGACTCAACACCCCATATTAAACGCCTAAGAATATACCTGACTAGAAATAATCTTAAAACCTACGGATTTATATGTCTCCGAAAGAGAATCAAGCGTGTGTACAGCGGCATAAACGCAGCAGTGATAGGATTGGTGAGGTTCGGTGAGCAAATGCAGACCCTTTGAAGTCATATTGCATGGTACCCATTCCATGGGTCTCAACTCTCCAGGTTTAAGGGATTCTTCCTTCAGCTAAAACATGCATGTGGAACCCAGAGTATGATCCACCGTGTGATCGGGAAACGTGTTCAAATGTGTCTCGTTTTCGTCCCCTGGTACTCGGGTGCAACATTCCAGATGCTTTACTAACACTCTCCCCACTTGGAGAGTCAGTGCCTTTAACCTCCTGTTTGTCCCAGTTTGTAATTTCTGTGGAAAATGAACAGGAATAGGGAGAACGAAAGAGAGACTAGCTGGAGGTGTCTGGACGGGCAAATTTAACTCTCATTTCCCACCAGGAAGAGGAATTAACCAAAGGCTCAGCATGCCGTGCCGGAACTACACTAGGGCCTGAACTAATCCTGCGGTGTTGCGGCCAGCTCACAAGAAAGCGAGTTGAAGAAAGGAGCTCAGGGGCACTGTAATTCACAAACCTGCAGAGTTATAAATGACAGCTATCGTCCAAAAATATATTGAAGTAAGGCTGCCAAGAGGACTTGAAAGCGGGGCAGAATTGCAGGAAATCGATTTCAGGAGGTACACTGGAATTGCATGTAAAGCATAGGAGAAGAGGCAGAACGTCCACAATGATGCACTTGGCCAAAAAGGGCGTATGCGTTTTTTCCTGAATTTATTCAGGAAAAAACGCATACGCCCTTTTTGGCCAACCAAGCAAGCTTGCAAAGGATATTTGCACTACAATGAAGTCTCACTGCCCCACGGTCAAAAGGGCCATCTGAAAAAAGTGTAAAATCCAGAAAGGCAGGACAGGCCATGGAGAACTGGGAGCCTTGTTATGCTGATGGGCGGGATGTAAATTGCCAACAGCCACTCTGGAGAAGTGTATGGTGTTTCCTGAAACATCCAAAAAACAAAGCAACAGAGCCTAGGGCACTTCCACTTATGGTCCTATAGCTTAGGGAAATTAAAATCAAAAAGACACAGCCACCCCAAAGTTTGGGACGGCTCTGTTTACAAGAACCTCGTTTACGGTACAAGTTCAATATCACAGAAAGCGAAAAATGGATAAAGAAGTTGTGGTACTTACGTACAATGCAATATCACTCAGCAATGAAATCTATGTCATCAGGCCCGTAGCAGCATAATGAGTGGATTCAGGTATGATGATTCTAAGTGAAATAAGTCACACAGAAAAAGAAACACCATAAGATATCACTACTACACGGAAGGTAAACTTGGCTACACAAGAACTGAGTTACAAAACAGAACAGGGTCTCAAATGTAGAAAACCAACTTATGCTTGCTTGAGGGGAAAGGTGAGTTGGGGTGCTGCATGAAACCAGAGATTGAAATTAGCACAGATACCGTTCCATAAGCCAAATATGTAATAGACAAGAGCTACTCCTTGCTCAACGAAGTGGACTCAACACCCCATATTAAACGCCTAAGAATATACCTGACTAGTAAGAATATTAAAACCTACGGATTTATATGTCTCCGAAAGAGAATCAAGCGTGTGTACAGCAGCATAAACGCAGCAGTGATAGGATTGGTGAGGTTCGGTGAGCAAATGCAGACCCTTTGAAGTCATATTGCATAGTACCCATTCCATGGGTCTCAACTCTCCAAGTTTAAGGGATTCTTCCTTCAGCTAAAACATGCATGTGGAACACAGAGTATGATCCACCATGTGATCAGGAAACGTGTTCAAATGTGTCTCAGTTTTCGTCCCCTGGTACTCGGGTGGAACACTCCAGACGCTTTACTAACACTCTCTCCACTTGGAGAGTCAGTGCCTTTAACCTCCTGTATGGCCCAGTTTGCAATTTCTGCCGAAAATGTACAGGAACAAGGAGAACCAATGAGAAACTAGCTGGAGGTGTCTGGACGGGCAAATTTAACTCTCATTTCCCACCAGGAAGAGGAATTAACCAAAGGTTCAGCGTGCCGTGCCGGATCCACACTAGGGCCTGAAGCAATCCTGCGGTGTTGCGGCCAGCTCACAAAAAAGCGAGTTGAAGAAAGGAGCTCAGGGGCACTGTAATTCACAAACCTGCAGAGTTATAAATGACAGCTATCGTCCAAAAATATATTGAAGTAAGGCTGCCAAGAGGACTTGAAAGTGGTGCAGAATTGCACGAAACCGATTTCAGGAGGTAGACTGGAATTGCATGTAAAGCATAGGAAAAGAGGCAGAACGTCGACAACGATGCACTTGGCCAAAAAGGGCGTATGCATTTTTTCCTGAATATATTCAGGATAAAACGCATACGCCCTTTTTGGCCAACCAAGAAAGCTTGCAAAGGAAATCTGCACTACAATGAAGTCTCACTGCCGCCCAGTCAAAAGGGCCATCTGAAAAAAGTGTAAAATCCAGAAAGGCAGGACAGGCCATGGAGAACTGGGAGCCTTGTTATGCTGGTGGGCGGGATGTAAATTGCCAACAGCCACTCTGGAGAAGTGTATGGTGTTTCCTGAAACATCTAAAAAACAAAGCAACAGAGCCTAGGGCACTTCCACTTATGGTCCTATAGCTTAGACAAATGAAAATCAAAAAGACACAGCCACCCCAAAGTTTGGGACGGCTCTGTTTACAAGAACCTCGTTTACGGTACAAGTTCAATATCACAGAAAGCGAAAAATGGATAAAGAAGTTGTGGTACTTACGTACAATGCAATATCACTCAGCAATGAAATCTATGTCATCAGGCCCGTAGCAGCATAATGAGGGGATGCAGGTACGATGATTCTAAGTGAAATAAGTCACACAGAAAAAGAAACATCATAAGATATCACTACTACACGGAATGTAAACTTGGCTACACAAGAACTGAATTACAAAACAGAACAGGGTGTCAAATGTAGAAAACCAACTTATGCTTGCTTAAGGGGAAAGGTGAGTTGGGGTGCTGCATAAAACCAGAGATTGAAATTAGCACAGATACCGTTCCATAAGCCAAATATGTAATAGACAAGAGCTACTCCTTGCTCAACGCAGTGGACTCAACACCCCATATTAAACGCCTAAGAATATACCTGAGTAGAAATAATCTTAAAACCTACGCATTGATATGTCTCCAAAAGAGAATCAAGCGTGTGTACAGCGGCATAAACGCAGCAGTGATAGGATTTGTGAGGTTCGGTGAGCAAATGCAGACCCTTTGAAGTCATACTGCATGGTACCCATTCCATGGGTCTCAACTCTCCAGGTTTAAGGGATTCTTCCTTCAGCTGAAACATGCATGTGGAACACAGAATATGATCCACCGTGTGATCAGGAAACGTGTTCAAATGTGTCTCAGTTTTCGTCCCCTGGTACTCGGGTGCAACATTCAAGACGCTTTACTAACACTCTCCCCACTTGGAGAGTCAGTGTCTTTAAACTCCTGTTTGGCCCAGTTTGCAATTTCTGCTGAAAATGTACAGGAATAGGGAGAACCAATGAGAAACTAGCTGGAGGTGTCTGGACGGGCAAATTTAACTCTCATTTCCCACCAGAAAGAGGAATTAACCAAAGGCTCAGCATGCCGTGCCCGAACCACACTAGGGCCTGAAGCAATCCTGCGGTGTTGCGGCCAGCTCACAAGAAAGCGAGTTGAAGAAAGGAGCTCAGGGGCACTGTAATTCACAAACCTGCAGAGTTATAAATGACAGCTATCGTCCAAAAATATATTGAAGTAAGGCTGCCAAGAGGACTTGAAAGCAGGGCAGGATTGCAGGAAACCGATTTCAGGAGGTAGACAGGAATTGCATGTAAAGCATAGGAAAAGAGGCAGAACGTCCACAATGATGCACTTGGCCAAAAAGGGCGTATGCGTTTTTTCCTGAATATATACAGGAAAAAACGCATACGCCCTTTTTGGCCAACCAAGCAAGCTTGCAAAGGAAATCTGCACTACAATGAAGTCTCACTGCCCCCCGGTCAAAAGGGCCATCTGAAAAAAGTGTAAAATCCAGAAAGGCAGGACAGGCCATGGAGAACTGGGAGCCTTGTTATGCTGATGGGCGGGATGTAAATTGCCAACAGCCACTCTGGAGAAGTGTATGGTGTTTCCTGAAACATCTAAAAAACAAAGCAACAGAGCCTAGGGCACTTCCACTTATGGTCCTATAGCTTAGGGAAATTAAAATCAAAAAGACACGGTCACCCCAAAGTTTGGGACGGCTCTGCTTATAAGAACCTCGTTTACGGTACAAGTTCAATATCACAGAAAGCGAAAAATGGATAAAGAAGTTGTGGTACTTACGTACAATGCAATATCACTCAGCAATGAAATCTATGTCATCAGGCCTGTCGCAGCATAATGAGTGGATTCAGGTACGATGATTGTAAGTGAAATAAGTCACACAGAAAAAGAAACATCATAAGATATCACTACTACACGGAATGTAAACTTGGCTACACAGGAACTGAATTACAAAACAGAACAGGGTCTCAAATGTAGAAAACCAACTTATGCTTGCTTAAGGGGAAAGGTGAGTTGGGGTGCTGCATGAAACCAGAGATTGAAATTAGCACAGATACCGTGCCATAAGCCAAAAATGTAATAGACAAGAGCTACTCCTTGCTAAACGAAGTGTACTCAACACCCCATATTAAACGCCTAAGAATACACCTGACTAGTAAGAATCTTAAAACCTGTGGATTTATATGTCTCCGAAAGAGAATCAAGCGTGTGTACGGCGGCATAAACGCAGCAGTGATAGGATTGGTGAGGTTCGGTGAGCAAATGCAGACCCTTTGAAGTCATATTGCATGGTACCCATTCCATGGGTCTCAACTCTCCAGGTTTAAGGGATTCTTCCTTCAGCTAAAACATGCATGTGGAACCCAGAGTATGATCCACCGTGTGATCGGGAAACGTGTTCCAATGTGTCTCAGTTTTCGTCCCCTGGTACTAGGGTGCAACATTCAAGACGCTTTACTAACACTCTCCCCACTTGGAGAGTCAGTGCCTTTAAACTCCTGTTTGGCCCAGTTTGCAATTTCTGCGGAAAATGTACAGGAATAGGGAGAACCAATGAGAGACTAGCTGGAGGTGTCTGGACGGGCAAATTTAACTTTCATTTCCCACCAGGAAGAGGAATTAATCAAAGGTTCAGCATGCCGTGCCGGAACCACACTAGGGCCTGAAGCAATCCTGCGGTGTTGCGGCCAGCTCACAAGAAAGCGAGTTGAAGAAAGGAGCTAAGGGGCACTGTAATTCACAAACCTGCAGAGTTATAAATGACAGCTATCGTCCAAAAATATATTGAAGTAAGGCTGCCAAGAGGACTTGAAAGCGGGGCAGAATTGCAGGAAACCGATTTCAGGAGGTAGACGGGAATTGCATGTAAAGCATAGGAAAAGAGGCAGAACGTCCACAATGATGCACTTGGCCAAAAAGGGCGTATGCGTTTTTTCCTGAATATATTCAGGAAAAAACGCATACGCCCTTTTTGGCCAACCAAGCAAGCTTGCAAAGGAAATCTGCACTACAATGAGGTCTCACTGCCCCCCGGTCAAAAGGGCCATCTGAAAAAAGTGTAAAATCCAGAAAGGCAACACAGGACATGGAGAATTGGGAGCCTTGTTATGCTGATGGGCGGGATGTAAATTGCCAACAGCCACTCTGGAGAAGTGTATGCTGTTTCCTGAAACATCTAAAAAACAAAGCAACAGAGCCTAGGGCACTTCCACTTATGGTCCTATAGCTTAGGGAAATTAAAATCAAAAAGACACAGCCACCCCAAAGTTAGGGACGGCTCTGTTTACAAGAACCTTGTTTACAGTACAAGTTCAATATCACAGAAAGCGAAAAATGGATAAAGAAGTTGTGGTACTTACGTACAATGCAATATCACTCAGCAATGAAATCTATGTAATCAGGCCCGTAACAGCATAATGAGTGGATTAAGGTACGATGATTGTAAGTGAAATAAGTCACACAGAAAAAGAAACATCATAAGATATCACTACTACACGTAATGTAAACTTGGCTACACAGGAACTGAATTACAAAACAGAACAGGGTCTCAAATGTAGAAAACCAACTTATGCTTGCTTAAGAGGAAAGGTGAGTTGGGGTGCTGCATGAAACCAGAGATTGAAATTAGCACAGATACCGTTCCATAAGCCAAATATGTAATAGACAAGAGCTACTCCTTGCTCAACGAAGTGGACTCAACACCCCATATTAAACGCCTAAGAATATACCTGACTAGTAAGAATATTAAAACCTACCGATTTATATGTCTCCGAAAGAGAATCAAGCGTGTGTACGGCGGCATAAACGCAGCAGTGATAGGATTGGTGAAGTTCGGTGAGCAAATGCAGACCCTTTGAAGTCATATTGCATGGTACCCATTCCATGGGTCTCAACTCTCCAGGTTTAAGGGATTCTTCCTTCAGCTAAAACATGCATGTGGAACCCAGAGTATGATCCACCGTGTGATCGGGAAACGTGTTCAAATGTGTCTCAGTTTTCGTCCCGTGGAGCTCGGGTGCAACATTCCAGATGCTTTACTAACACTCTCCCCACTTGGAGAGTCAGTGCCTTTAATCTCCTGTTTGGCCCAGTTTGCAATTTCTGTGGAAAATGAACAGGAATAGGGAGAACCAAAGAGAGACTAGCTGGAGGTGTCTGGACGGGCAAATTTAATTCTCATTTCCCACCAGGAAGAGGAATTAACCAAAGGCTCAGCGTGCCGTGCCGGAACCACACTAGGGCCTGAAGCAATCCTGCGGTGTTGCGGCCAGCTCAAAAGAAAGCGAGTTGAAGAAAGGAGCTCAGGGGCACTGTAATTCACAAACCTGCAGAGTTATAAAGGACAGCTATCGTCCAAAAATATATTGAAGTAAGGCTGCCAAGAGGACTTGAAAGCGGGGCAGAATTGCAGGAAACCGATTTCAGGAGGTAGACGGGAATTGCATGTACAGCATAGGAAAAGAGGCAGAACGTCCACAATGATGCACTTGGCCAAAAAGGGCGTATGCGTTTTTTCCTGAATATATTCAGGAAAAAACGCATACGCCCTTTTTGGCCAACCAAGCAAGCTTGCAAAGGATATCTGAACTACAATGAAGTCTCACTGCCCCCCGGTCAAAAGGGCCATCTGAAAAAAGTGTAAAATCCAGAAAGGCAGGACAGGCCATGGAGAACTGGGAGCCTTGTTATGCTGGTGGGCGGGATGTAAATTGCCAACAGCCACTCTGAAGAAGTGTATGGTGTTTCCTGAAACATCTAAAAAACAAAGCAACGGAGCCTAGGGCACTTCCACTTATGGTCCTATAGCTTAGGGAAATTAAAATCAAAAAGACACGGACACCCCAAAGTTTGGGACGGCTCTGCTTATAAGAACCTCGTTTACGGTACAAGTTCAATATCACAGAAAGCGAAAAATGGATAAAGAAGTTGTGGTACTTACGTAGAACGCAATATCACTCAGCAATGAAATCTATGTCATCAGGCCCGTAGCAGCATAATGAGTGGATTCAGGTATGATGATTCTAAGTGAAATAAGTCACACAGGAAAAGAAACACCATAAGATATCACTACTACACGGAAGGTAAACTTGGCTACACAAGAACTGAATTACAAAACAGAACAGGGTCTCAAATGTAGAAAACCAACTTATGCTTGCTTCAGGGGAAAGGTGAGTTGGGGTGCTGCATGAAACCAGAGATTGAAATTAGCACAGATACCGTTCCATAAGCCAAATATGTAATAGACAAGAGCTACTCCTTGCTCAACGAAGTGGACTCAACACCCCATATTAAACGCTTAAGAATACACCTGACTAGAAATAATCTTAAAAACTACGGATTTATATGTCTCCGAAAGAGAATCAAGCGTGTGTACAGCGGCATAAACGCAGCAGTGATAGGATTGGTGAGGTTCGGTGAGCAAATGCAGACCCTTTGAAGTCATATTGCATGGTACCCATTCCATGGGTCTCAACTCTCCAAGTTTAAGGGATTCTTCCTTCAGCTAAAACATGCATGTGGAACACAGATTATGATCCACCGTGTGATCAGAAAACGTGTTCAAATGTGTCTCAGTTTTCGTCCCCTGGTACTCGGGTGCAACACTCCAGACGCTTTACTAACACTCTCCCCACTTGGAGAGTCAGTGCCTTTAACCTCCTGTATGGCCCAGTTTGCAATTTCTGCGGAAAATGTACAGGAATAGGGAGAACCAATGAGAAACTATCTGGAGGTGTCTGGACGGGCAAATTTAACTCTCATTTCCCACCAGAAAGAGGAATTAACCAAAGGCTCAGCGTGCCGTGCCGGAACCACACTAGGGCCTGAAGCAATCCTGCGGTGTTGCGGCCAGCTCACAAGAAAGCGAGTTGAAGAAAGGAGCTCAGGGGCACTGTAATTCACAAACCTGCAGAGTTATAAATGACAGCTATCATCCAAAAATATATTGAAGTAAGGCTGCCAAGAGGACTTGAAAGCGGGGCAGAATTGCAGGAAACCGATTTCAGGAGGTAGACAGGAATTGCATGTAAAGCATAGGAAAAGAGGCAGAACGTCCACAATGATGCACTTGGCCAAAAAGGGCGTATGCGTTTTTTCCTGAATATATTCAGGAAAAAACGCATACGCCCTTTTTGGCCAACCAAGAAAGCTTGCAAAGGAAATCTGCACTACAATGAAGTCTCACTGCCCCCCGGTCAAAAGGGCCATCTGAAAAAAGTGTAAAATCCAGAAAGGCAGGACAGGCCATGGAGAACTGGGAGCCTTGTTATGCTGGTGGGCGGGATGTAAATTGCCAACAGCCACTCTGGAGAAGTGTATGGTGTTTCCTGAAACATCTAAAAAACAAAGCAACAGAGCCTAGGGCACTTCCACTTATGGTCCTATAGCTTAGGGAAATTAAAATCAAAAAGACACAGCCACCCCAAAGTTTGGGACGGCTCTGTTTACAAGAACCTCGTTTATGGTACAAGTTCAATATCACAGAAAGCAAAAAATGGATAAAGAAGTTGTGGTACTTACGTACAATGCAATATCACTCAGCAATGAAATCTATGTCATCAGGCCCGTAGCAGCATAATGAGTGGATTCAGGTACGATGATTCTAAGTGAAATAAGTCACACAGAAAAAGAAACATCATAAGATATCACCAATACACGGAATGTAAACTTGGCTACACAAGAACTGAATTACAAAACAGAACAGGGTCTCAAATGTAGAAAACCAACTTATGCTTGCTTAAGGGGAAAGGTGAGTTGGGGTGCTGCATGAAACCAGAGATTGAAATTAGCACAGATACCGTTCCATAAGCCAAATATGCAATAGACAAGAGCTACTCCTTGCTCAACGAAGTGGACTCAACACCCCATATTAAACGCCTAAGAATATACCTGACTAGAAATAATCTTAAAACCTACGGATTTATATGTCTCCGAAAGAGAATCAAGCGTGTGTACAGCGGCATAAACGCAGCAGTGATAGGATTGGTGAGGTTCGGTGAGCAAATGCAGACCCTTTGAAGTCATATTGCATGGTACCCATTCCATGGGTCTCAACTCTCCAGGTTTAAGGGATTCTTCCTTCAGCTAAAACATGCATGTGGAACCCAGAGTATGATCCACCGTGTGATCGGGAAACGTGTTCAAATGTGTCTCGTTTTCGTCACTGGTACTCGGGTGCAACATTCCAGATGCTTTACTAACACTCTCCCCACTTGGAGAGTCAGTGCCTTTAACCTCCTGTTTGGCCCAGTTTGTAATTTCTGTGGAAAATGAACAGGAATAGGGAGAACAAAAGAGAGACTATCTGGAGGTGTCTAGACGGGCAAATTTAACTCTCATTTCCCACCAGGAAGAGGAATTAACCAAAGGCTCAGCGTGCCGTGCCGGAACTACACTAGGGCCTGAAGCAATCCTGCGGTGTTGCGGCCAGCTCACAAGAAAACGAGTTGAAGAAACGAGCTCAGGGGCACTGTAATTCACAATCCTGCAGAGTTATAAATGACAGCTATCGTCCAAAAATATATTGAAGTAAGGCTGCCAAGAGGACTTGAAAGCGGGGCAGAATTGCAGGAAATCGATTTCAGGGGGTACACTGGAATTGCATGTAAAGCATAGGAAAAGAGGCAGAACGTCCACAATGATGCACTTGGACAAAAAGGGCGTATGCGTTTTTTCCTGAATATATTCAGGAAAAAACGCATACGCCCTTTTTGGCCAACCAAGCAAGCTTGCAAAGGAAATCTGCACTACAATGAAGTCTCACTGCCCCCCGGTCAAAAGGGCCATTTGAAAAAAGTGTAAAATCCAGAAAGGCAAGACAGGCCATGGAGAACTGGGAGCCTTGTTATGCTGGTGGGCGGGATGTAAATTGCCAACAGCCACTCTGGAGAAGTGTATGGTGTTTCCTGAAACATCTAAAAAACAAAGCAACAGAGCCTAGGGCACTTCCACTTATGGTCCTATAGCTTAGGGAAATTAAAATCAAAAAGACACAGCCACCCCAAAGTTTGGGACGGCTCTGTTTACAAGAACCTCGTTTACGGTACAAGTTCAATATCACAGAAAGCGAAAAATGGATAAAGAAGTTGTGGTACTTACGTACAATGCAATATCACTCAGCAATGAAATCTATGTCATCAGGCCCGTAGCAGCATAATGAGTGGATTCAGGTATGATGATTCTAAGTGAAATAAGTCACACAGAAAAAGAAACACCATAAGATATCACTACTAAACGGAAGGTAAACTTGGCTACACAAGAACTGAATTACAAAACAGAACAGGGTCTCAAATGTAGAAAACCAACTTATGCTTGCTTAAGGGGAAAGGTGAGTTGGGGTGCTGCATGAAACCAGAGATTGAAATTAGCACAGATACCGTTCCATAAGCCAAATATGTAATAGACAAGAGCTACTCCTTGCTCAACGAAGTGGACTGAACACCCCATATTAAACGCTTAAGAATACACCTGACTAGAAATAATCTTAAAAACTACGGATTTATATGTCTCCGAAAGAGAATCAAGCGTGTGTACAGCGGCATAAACGCAGCAGTGATAGGATTGGTGAGGTTCGGTGAGCAAATGCAGACCCTTTGAAGTCATATTGCATGGTACCCATTCCATGGGTCTCAACTCTCCAAGTTTAAGGGATTCTTCCTTCAGCTAAAACATGCATGTGGAACACAGATTATGATCCACCGTGTGATCAGAAAACGTGTTCAAATGTGTCTCAGTTTTCGTCCCCTGGTACTCGGGTGCAACACTCCAGACGCTTTACTAACACTCTCCCCACTTGGAGAGTCAGTGCCTTTAACCTCCTGTATGGCCCAGTTTGCAATTTCTGCGGAAAATGTACAGGAATAGGGAGAACCAATGAGAAACTAGCTGGAGGTGTCTGGACGGGCAAATTTAACTCTCATTTCCCACCAGAAAGAGGAATTAACCAAAGGCTCAGCATGCCGTGCCGGAACCACACTAGGGCCTGAAGCAATCCTGCGGTGTTGCGGCCAGCTCACAAGAAAGCGAGTTGAAGAAAAGAGCTCATGGGCACTGTAATTCACAAACCTGCAGAGTTATAAATGACAGCTATCGTCCAAAAATATATTGAAGTAAGGCTGCCAAGAGGACTTGAAAGCGGGGCAGAATTGCAGGAAACCGATTTCAGGAGGTAGACGGGAATTGCATGTAAAGCATAGGAAAAGAGGCAGAACGTCCACAATGATGCACTTGGCCAAAAAGGGCGTATGCGTTTTTTCCTGAATATATTCAGGAAAAAACGCATACGCCCTTTTTGGCCAACCAAGAAAGCTTGCAAAGGAAATCTGCACTACAATGAAGTCTCACTGCCCCCCGGTCAAAAGGGCCATCTGAAAAAAGTGTAAAATCCAGAAAGGCAGGACAGGCCATGGAGAACTGGGAGCCTTGTTATGCTGGTGGGCGGGATGTAAATTGCCAACAGCCACTCTGGAGAAGTGTATGGTGTTTCCTGAAACATCTAAAAAACAAAGCAACAGAGCCTAGGGCACTTCCACTTATGGTCCTATAGCTTAGGGAAATTAAAATCAAAAAGACACAGCCACCCCAAAGTTTGGGACGGCTCTGTTTACAAGAACCTCGTTTACGGTACAAGTTCAATATCACAGAAAGCGAAAAATGGATAAAGAAGTTGTGGTACTTACGTACAATGCAATATCACTCAGCAATGAAATCTATGTCATCAGGCCCGTCGCAGCATAATGAGTGGATTCAGGTATGATGATTCTAAGTGAAATCAGTCACACAGAAAAAGAAACATCATAAGATATCACTACTACACGGAAGGTAAACTTGGCTACACAAGAACTGAATTACAAAACAGAACAGGGTCTCAAATGTAGAAAACCAACTTATGCTTGCTTGAGGGGAAAGGTGAGTTGGGGTGCTGCATGAAACCAGAGATTGAAATTAGCACAGATACCGTTCCATAAGCCAAATATGTAATAGACAAGAGCTACTCCTTGCTCAACGAAGTGGACTCAACAGCCCATATTAAACGCCTAAGAATATACCTGACTAGAAATAATCTTAAAACCTACGGATTTATAAGTCTCCGAAAGAGAATCAAGCGTGTGTACGGCTGCATAAACGCAGCAGTGATAGGATTGGTGAGGTTCGGTGAGCAAATGCAGACCCTTTGAAGTCATACTGCATGGTCCCCATTCCATGGGTCTCAACTCTCCAGGTTTAAGGGATTCTTCCTTCAGCTGAAACATGCATGTGGAACACAGAGTATGATCCACCGTGTGATCGGGAAACGTGTTCAAATGTGTCTCAGTTTTCGTCCCCTGGTACTCGGGTGCAACATTCAAGACGCTTTACTAACACTCTCCCCACTTGGAGAGTCAGTGTCTTTAAACTCCTGTTTGGCCCAGTTTGCAATTTCTGCGGAAAATGTACAGGAATAGGGAGAACCAAAGAGAGACTAGCTGGAGGTGTCTGGACGGGCAAATTTAACTCTCATTTCCCACCAGGAAGAGGAATTAACCAAAGGCTCAGCGTGCCGTGCCGGAACCACACTAGGGCCTGAAGCAATCCTGCAGTGTTGCGGCCAGCTCACAAGAAAGCGAGTTGAAGAAAGGAGCTCAGGGGCACTGTAATTCACAAACCTGCAGAGTTATAAAGGACAGCTATCGTCCAAAAATATATTGAAGTAAGGCTGCCAAGAGGACTTGAAAGCGGGGCAGAATTGCAGGAAACCGATTTCAGGAGGTAGACGGGAATTGCATGTACAGCATAGGAAAAGAGGCAGAACGTCCACAATGATGCACTTGGCCAAAAAGGGCGTATGCGTTTTTTCCTGAATATATTCAGGAAAAAACGCATACGCCCTTTTTGGCCAACCAAGCAAGCTTGCAAAGGAAATCTGCACTACAATGAAGTCTCACTGCCCCAGGGTCAAAAGGGCCATCTGAAAAAAGTGTAAAATCAAGAAAGGCAGGACAGGCCATGGAGAACTGGGAGCTTTGTTATGCTGATGGGTGGGATGTAAATTGCCAACAGCCACTCTGGAGAAGTGTATGGTGTTTCCTGAAACATCTACAAAACAAAGCAACAGAGCCTAGGGCACTTCCACTTATGGTCCTATAGCTTAGGGAAATTAAAATCAAAAAGACACAGCCACCCCAAAGTTTGGGACGGCTCTGTTTACAAGAACCTCGTTTACGGTACAAGTTCAATATCACAGAAAGCGAAAAATGGATAAAGAAGTTGTGGTACTTACGTACAATGCAATATCACTCAGCAATGAAATCTATGTCATCAGGCCCGTCGCAGCATAATGAGTGGATTTAGGTACGATGATTCTAAGTGAAATAAGTCACCCAGAAAAAGAAAGATCATAAGATATCACTACTACACGGAATGTAATCTTGCCTACACAGGAACTGAATTACAAAACAGAACAGGGTCTCAAATGTAGAAAACCAACTTATGCTTGCTTAAGGGGAAAGGTGAGTTGGGGTGCTGCATGAAACCAGAGATTGAAATTAGCACAGATACCGTTCCATAAGCCAAATATGTAATAGACAAGAGCTACTCCTTGCTCAACGAAGTGGACTCAACACCCCATATTAAACGCCTAAGAATATACCTGACTAGAAATAATCTTAAAACCTACGGATTTATAAGTCTCCGAAAGAGAATCAAGCGTGTGTACGGCTGCATAAACGCAGCAGTGATAGGATTGGTGAGGTTCGGTGAGCAAATGCAGACCCTTTGAAGTCATACTGCATGGTCCCCATTCCATGGGTCTCAACTCTCCAAGTTTAAGGGATTCTTCCTTCAGCTGAAACATGCATGTGGAACACAGAGTATGATCCACCGTGTGATCGGGAAACGTGTTCAAATGTGTCTCAGTTTTCGTCCCCTGGTACTCGCGTGCAACATTCAAGACGTTTTACTAACACTCTCCCCACTTGGAGAGTCAGTGTCTTTAAACTCCTGTTTGGCCCAGTTTGCAATTTCTGCGGAAAATGTACAGGAATAGGGAGAACCAAAGAGAGACTAGCTGGAGGTGTCTGGACGGGCAAATTTAACTCTCATTTCCCACCAGGAAGAGGAATTAACCAAAGGCTCAGCGTGCCGTGCCGGAACCACACTAGGGCCTGAAGCAATCCTGCGGTGTTGCGGCCAGCTCACAAGAAAGCGAGTTGAAGAAAGGAGCTCAGGGGCACTGTAATTCACAAACCTGCAGAGTTATAAAGGACAGCTATCGTCCAAAAATATATTGAAGTAAGGCTGCCAAGAGGACTTGAAAGCGGGGCAGAATTGCAGGAAACCGATTTCAGGAGGTAGACGGGAATTGCATGTACAGCATAGGAAAAGAGGCAGAACGTCCACAATGATGCACTTGGCCAAAAAGGGCGTATGCGTTTTTTCCTGAATATATTCAGGAAAAAACGCATACGCCCTTTTTGGCCAACCAAGCAAGCTTGCAAAGGAAATCTGCACTACAATGAAGTCTCACTGCCCCACGGTCAAAAGGGCCATCTGAAAAAAGTGTAAAATCAAGAAAGGCAGGACAGGCCATGGAGAACTGGGAGCTTTGTTATGCTGATGGGTGGGATGTAAATTGCCAACAGCCACTCTGGAGAAGTGTATGGTGTTTCCTGAAACATCTACAAAACAAAGCAACAGAGCCTAGGGCACTTCCACTTATGGTCCTATAGCTTAGGGAAATTAAAATCAAAAAGACACAGCCACCCCAAAGTTTGGGACGGCTCTGTTTACAAGAACCTCGTTTACGGTACAAGTTCAATATCACAGAAAGCGAAAAATGGATAAAGAAGTTGTGGTACTTACGTACAATGCAATATCACTCAGCAATGAAATCTATGTCATCAGGCCCGTCGCAGCATAATGAGTGGATTTAGGTACGATGATTCTAAGTGAAATAAGTCACCCAGAAAAAGAAAGATCATAAGATATCACTACTACACGGAATGTAATCTTGCCTACACAGGAACTGAATTACAAAACAGAACAGGGTCTCAAATGTAGAAAACCAACTTATGCTTGCTTAAGGGGAAAGGTGAGTTGGGGTGCTGCATGAAACCAGAGATTGAAATTAGCACAGATACCGTGCCATAAGCCAAATATGTAATAGACAAGAGCTACTCCTTGCTAAACGAAGTGTACCCAACACCCCATATTAAACGCCTAAGAATACACCTGACTAGTAAGAATCTTAAAACCTGTGGATTTATATGTCTCCGAAAGAGAATCAAGCGTGTGTACGGCGGCATAAACGCAGCAGTGATAGGATTGGTGAGGTTCGGTGAGCAAATGCAGACCCTTTGAAGTCATATTGCATGGTACCCATTCCATGGGTCTCAACTCTCCAGGTTTAAGGGATTCTTCCTTCAGCTAAAACATGCATGTGGAACCCAGAGTATGATCCACCGTGTGATCGGGAAACGTGTTCAAATGTGTCTCAGTTTTCGTCCCCTGGTACTCGGGTGCAAACTCCAGACGCTTTACTAACACTCTCCCCACTTGGAGAGTCAGTGCCTTTAACCTCCTGTTTGGCCCAGTTTGCAATTTCTGCGGAAAATGTACAGGAATAGGGAGAACCAATGAGAGACTAGCTGGGGGTGTCTGGACGGGCAAATTTAACTCTCATTTCCCACCAGGAAGAGGAATTAACCAAAGGCTCAGCGTGCCGTGCCGGAACCACACTAGGGCCTGAAGCAATCCTGCGGTGTTGCGGCCAGCTCACAAGAAAGCGAGTTGAAGAAAGGAGCTCAGGGGCACTGTAATTCACAAACCTGCAGAGTTATAAATGACAGCTATCGTCCAAAAATATATTGAAGTAAGGCTGCCAAGAGGACTTGAAAGCGGGGCAGAATTGCAGGAAACCGATTTCAGGAGGTAGACGGGAATTGCATGTAAAGCATAGGAAAAGAGGCAGAACGTCCACAATGATGCACTTGGCCAAAAAGGGCGTATGCGTTTTTTCCTGAATATATTCAGGAAAAAACGCATACGCCCTTTTTGGCCAACCAAGCAAGCTTGCAAAGGAAATCTGCACTACAATGAAGTCTCACTGCCCCCCGGTCAAAAGGGCCATCTGAAAAAAGTGTAAAATCCAGAAAGGCAGGACAGGCCATGGAGAACTGGGAGCCTTGTTATGCTGATGGGCGGGATGTAAATTGCCAACAGCCACTCTGAAGAAGTGTATGGTGTTTCCTGAAACATCTAAAAAACAAAGCAACAGAGCCTAGGGCACTTCCACTTATGGTCCTATAGCTTAGGGAAATTAAAATCAAAAAGACACGGTCACCCCAAAGTTTGGGACGGCTCTGCTTATAAGAACCTCGTTTACGGTACAAGTTCAATATCACAGAAAGCGAAAAATGGATAAAGAAGTTGTGGTACTTACGTACAATGCAATATCACTCAGCAATGAAATCTATGTCATCAGGCCCGTAGCAGCATAATGAGTGGATTCAGGTACGATGATTGTAAGTGAAATAAGTCACACAGAAAAAGAAACATCATAAGATATCACTACTACACGGAATGTAAACTTGGCTACACAGGAACTGAATTACAAAACAGAACAGGGTCTCAAATGTAGAAAACCAACTTACGCTAGCTTAAGGGGAAAGGTGAGTTGGGGTGCTGCATGAAACCAGAGATTGAAATTAGCACAAATACCGTTCCATAAGCCAAATATGTAATAGACAAGAGCTACTCCTTGCTCAACGAAGTGGACTCAACACCCGATATTAAACGCCTAAGAATATACCTGACTAGAAATAATCTAAAAACCTACGGATTTATATGTCTCCGAAAGACAATCAAGCGTGTGTACAGCAGCATAAACGCAGCAGTGATAGGATTGGTGAGGTTCGGTGAGCAAATGCAGACCCTTTGAAGTCATATTGCATGGTACCCATTCCATGGGTCTCAACTCTCCAGGTTTAAGGGATTCTTCCTTCAGCTAAAACATGCATGTGGAACCCAGAGTATGATCCACCGTGTGATCGGGAAACGTGTTCAAATGTGTCTCAGTTTTCGTCCCCTGGTACTCGGGTGCAAACTCCAGACGCCTTACTAACACTCTCCCCACTTGGAGAGTCAGTGCCTTTAACCTCCTGTATGGCCCAGTTTGCAATTTGTGCGGAAAATGTACAGGAATAGGGAGAACCAATGATAAACTAGCTGGAGGTGTCTGGACGGGCAAATTTAACTCTCATTTCCCACCAGGAAGAGGAATTAACCAAAGGCTCAGCGTGCCGCGCCGGATCCACACTAGGGCCTGAAGCAATCCTGTGGTGTTGCGGCCAGCTCACAAAAAAGCGAGTTGAAGAAAGGAGCTCAGGGGCACTGTAATTCACAAACCTGCAGAGTTATAAATGACAGCTATCGTCCAAAAATATATTGAAGTAAGGCTGCCAAGAGGACTTGAAAGCGGGGCAGAATTGCAGGAAATCGATTTCAGGAGGTACACTGGAATTGCATGTAAAGCATAGGAAAAGAGGCAGAACGTCCACAATGATGCACTTGGCCAAAAAGGGCGTATGCGTTTTTTCCTGAATATATTCAGGAAAAAACGCATACGCCCTTTTTGGCCAACCAAGCAAGCTTGCAAAGGATATCTGCACTACAATGAAGTCTCACTGCCCCCCAGTCAAAAGGGCCATCTGAAAAAAGTGTAAAATCCAGAAAGGCAGGACAGGCCAAGGAGAACTGGGAGCCTTGTTATGCTGATGGGCGGGATGTAAATTGCCAGCAGCCACTCTGGAGAAGTGTATGGTGTTTCCTGAAACATCTAAAAAACAAAGCAACAGAGCCTAGGGCACTTGCACTTATGGTCCTATAGCTTAGGGAAATTAAAATCAAAAAGACACAGCCACCCCAAAGTTTGGGACGGCTCTGTTTACAAGAACCTCGTTTATGGTACAAGTTCAATATCACAGAAAGCGAAAAATGGATAAAGAAGTTGTGGTACTTACGTACAATGCAATATCACTCAGCAATGAAATCTATGTCATCAGGCCCGTAGCAGCATAATGAGTGGATTCAGGTACCATGATTCTAAGTGAAATAAGTCACACAGAAAAAGAAACATCATAAGATATCACCAATACACGGAATGTAAACTTGGCTACAAAGGAACTGAATTACAAAACAGAACAGAGTCTCAAATGTAGAAAACCAACTTATGCTTGCTTAAGGGGAAAGGTGAGTTGGGGTGCTGCATGAAACCAGAGATTGAAATTAGCACAGATACCGTTCCATAAGCCAAATATGCAATAGACAAGAGCTACTCCTTGCTCAACGAAGTGGACTCAACACCCCATATTAAACGCCTAAGAATATACCTGACTAGAAATAATCTTAAAACCTACGGATTTCTTTGTCTCCGAAAGAGAATCAAGCGTGTGTACAGCGGCATAAACGCAGCAGTGATAGGATTGGTGAGGTTCGGTGAGCAAATGCAGACCCTTTGAAGTCATACTGCATGGTACCCATTCCATGGGTCTCAACTCTCCAGGTTTAAGGGATTCTTCCTTCAGCTAAAACATGCATGTGGAACCCAGAGTATGATCCACCGTGTGATCGGGAAACGTGTTCAAATGTGTCTCGTTTTCGTCCCCTGGTACTCGGGTGCAACATTCCAGATGCTTTACTAACACTCTCCCCACTTGGAGAGTCAGTGCCTTTAACCTCCTGTTTGGCCCAGTTTGTAATTTCTGTGGAAAATAAACAGGAATAGGGAGAACGAAAGAGAGACTAGCTGGAGGTGTCTGGAAGGGCAAATTTAACTCTCATTTCCCACCAGGAAGAGGAATTAACCAAAGGCTCATCGTGCCGTGCCGGATCCACACTAGGGCCTGAAGCAATCCTGCGGTGTTGCGGCCAGCTCACAAGAAAGCGAGTTGAAGAAAGGAGCTCAGGGGCACTGTAATTCACAAACCTGCAGAGTTATAAATGACAGCTATCGTCCAAAAATATATTGAAGTAAGGCTGCCAAGAGGACTTGAAAGCGGGGCAGAATTGCAGGAAATCGATTTCAGGAGGTAGACTGGAATTGCATGTAAAGCATAGGAAAAGAGGCAGAACGTCCACAATGATGCACTTGGCCAAAAAGGGCGTATGCGTTTTTTCCTGAATATATTCAGGAAAAAACGCATACGCCCTTTTTGGCCAACCAAGCAAGCTTGCAAAGGATATCTGCACTACAATGAAGTCTCACTGCCCCCCGGTCAAAAGGGCCATCTGAAAAAAGTGTAAAATCCAGAAAGGCAGGACAGGCCATGGAGAACTGGGAGCCTTGTTGTGCTGATGGGCGGGATGTAAATTGCCAACAGCCACTCTGGAGAAGTGTATGGTGTTTCCTGAAACATCTAAAAAACAAAGCAACAGAGCCTAGGGCACTTCCACTTATGGTCCTATAGCTTAGGGAAATTAAATTCAAAAAGACACAGTCACCCCAAATTTGGGACGGCTCTGTTTACAAGAACCTCGTTTACGGTACAAGTTCAATATCACAGAAAGCGAAAAATGGATAAAGAAGTTGTGGTACTTACGTACAATGCAATATCACTCAGTAATGAAATCTATGTCATCAGGCCCGTAGCAGCATAATGAGTGGATTCAGGTTTGATGATTCTAAGTGAAATAAGTCACACAGAAAAAGAAACACCATAAGATATCACTACTACACGGAATGTAAACTTGGCTACACAAGAACTGAATTACAACACAGAACAGGGTCTCAAATGTAGAAAACCAACTTATGCTTGCTTAAGGGGAAAGGTGAGTTGGGGTGCTGCATAAAACCAGAGATTGAAATTAGCACAGATACCGTTCCATAAGCCAAATATGTAATAGACAAGAGCTACTCCTTGCTCAACGCAGTGGACTCAACACCCCATATTAAACGCCTAAGAATATACCTGACTAGAAATAATCTTAAAACCTACGGATTTATATGTCTCCGAAAGAGAATCAAGCATGTGTACAGCGGCATAAACGCAGCAGTGATAGGATTGGTGAGGTTCGGTGAGCAAATGCAGACCCTTTGAAGTCATACTGCATGGTACCCATTCCATGGGTCTCAACTCTCCAGGTTTAAGGGATTCTTCCTTCAGCTGAAACATGCATGTGGAACACAGAGTATGATCCACCGTGTGATGAGGAAACGTGTTCAAATGTGTCTCAGTTTTCATCCCCTCGTACTCGGGTGCAACATTCAAGACGCTTTACTAACACTCTCCCCACTTGGAGAGTCAGTGTCTTTAAACTCCTGTTTGGCCAAGTTTGCAATTTCTGCGGAAAATGTACAGGAATAGGGAGAACCAATGAGAAACTAGCTGGAGGTGTCTGGACGGGCAAATTTAACTCTCATTTCCCACCAGAAAGAGGAATTAACCAAAGGCTCAGCATGCCGTGCCGGAACCACACTAGGGCCTAAAGCAATCCTGCGGTGTTGCGGCCAGCTCACAAGAAAGCGAGTTGAAGAAAGGAGCTCAGGGGCACTGTAATTCACAAACCTGCAGAGTTATAAATGACAGCTATCGTCCAAAAATATATTGAAGTAAGGCTGCCAAGAGGACTTGAAAGCGGGGCAGAATTGCAGGAAACCGATTTCAGGAGGTAGACGGGAATTGCATGTAAAGCATAGGAAAAGAGGCAGAACGTCCACAATGATGCACTTGGCCAAAAAGGGCGTATGTGTTCTTTCCTGAATATATTCAGGAAAAAACGCATACGCCCTTTTTCGCCAACCAAGCAGGCTTGCAAAGGAAATCTACACTACAATGAAGTCTCACTGCCCCCCGGTCAAAAGGGCCATCTGAAGAAAGTGTAATATCCAGAAAGGCAGGACTTGGCATGGAGAACTGGGAGCCTTGTTATGCTGATGGGCGGGATGTAAATTGCCAACAGCCACTCTGGAGAAGTGTATGGTGTTTCCTGAAACATCTAAAAAACAAAGCAACAGAGCCTAGGGCACTTCCACTTATGGTCCTATAGCTTAGGGAAATTAAAATCAAAAAGACACAGCCTCCCCAAACTTTGGGACGGCTCTGTTTACAAGAACCTCGTTTACTGTACAAGTTCAATATCACAGAAAGCGAAAAATGGATACAGAAGTTGTGGTACTTACGTACAATGCAATATCACTCAGCAATGAAATCTATGTCATCAGGCCCGTAGCAGCATAATGAGTGGATTCAGGTATGATGATTCTAAGTGAAATAAGTCACACAGAAAAAGAAACATCATAAGATATCACTACTACACGGAATGTAAACTTGGCTACAAAGGAACTGAATTACAAAACAGAACAGGGTGTCAAATGTAGAAAACCAACTTATGCTTGCTTAAGGGGAAAGGTGAGTTGGGGTGCTGCATGAAACCAGAGATTGAAATTAGCACAGATACAGTTCCATAAGCCACATATGTAATAGACAACAGCTACACCTTGCTCAACGAAGTGGACTCAACACCCCATATTAAACGCCTAAGAATATACCTGACTAGAAATAATCTTAAAACCTACGGATTTATATGTCTCCGAAAGAGAATCAAGCGTGTGTACAGCGGCATAAACGCAGCAGTGATAGGATTGGTGAGGTTCGGTGAGCAAATGCAGACCCTTTGAAGTCATATTGCATGGTACCCATTCCATGGGTCTCAACTCTCCAAGTTTAAGGGATTCTTCCTTCAGCTAAAACATGCATGTGGAACACAGAGTATGATCCACCGTGTGATCAGGAAACGTGTTCAAATGTGTCTCAGTTTTCGTCCCCTGGTACTCGGGTGCAACACTCCAGACGCTTTACTAACACTCTCTCCACTTGGAGAGTCAGTGCCTTTAACCTCCTGTATGGCCCAGTTTGCAATTTGTGCGGAAAATGTACAGGAATAGGGAGAACCAATGATAAACTAGCTGGAGGTGTCTGGACGGGCAAATTTAACTCTCATTTCCCACCAGGAAGAGGAATTAACCAAAGGCTCAGCGTGCCGCGCCGGATCCACACTAGGGCCTGAAGTAATCCTGTGGTGTTGCGGCCAGCTCACAAAAAAGCGAGTTGAAGAAAGGAGCTCAGGGGCACTGTAATTCACAAACCTGCAGAGTTATAAATGACAGCTATCGTCCAAAAATATATTGAAGTAAGGCTGCCAAGAGGACTTGAAAGCGGGGCAGAATTGCAGGAAATCGATTTCAGGAGGTACACTGGAATTGCATGTAAAGCATAGGAAAAGAGGCAGAACGTCCACAATGATGCACTTGGCCAAAAAGAGCGTATGCGTTTTTTCCTGAATATATTCAGGAAAAAACGCATACGCCCTTTTTGGCCAACCAAGCAAGCTTGCAAAGGATATCTGCACTACAATGAAGTCTCACTGCCCCCCGGTCAAAAGGGCCATCTGAAAAAACTGTAAAATCCAGAAAGGCAGTACAGGCCATGGAGAACTGGGAGCCTTGTTATGCTGATGGGCGGGATGTAAATTGCCAGCAGCCACTCTGGAGAAGTGTATGGTGTTTCCTGAAACATCTAAAAAACAAAGCAACAGAGCCTAGGGCACTTGCACTTATGGTCCTATAGCTTAGGGAAATTAAAATCAAAAAGACACAGCCACCCCAAAGTTTGGGACGGCTCTGTTTACAAGAACCTCGTTTACGGTACAAGTTCAATATCACAGAAAGCGAAAAATGGATAAAGAAGTTGTGGTACTTACGTAGAACGCAATATCACTCAGCAATGAAATCTATGTCATCAGGCCCGTAGCAGCATAATGAGTGGATTCAGGTATGATGATTCTAAGTGAAATAAGTCACACAGGAAAAGAAACACCATAAGATATCACTACTACACGGAAGGTAAACTTGGCTACACAAGAACTGAATTACAAAACAGAACAGGGTCTCAAATGTAGAAAACCAACTTATGCTTGCTTCAGGGGAAAGGTGAGTTGGGGTGCTGCATGAAACCAGAGATTGAAATTAGCACAGATACCGTTCCATAAGCCAAATATGTAATAGACAAGAGCTACTCCTTGCTCAACGAAGTGGACTCAACACCCCATATTAAACGCTTAAGAATACACCTGACTAGAAATAATCTTAAAAACTACGGATTTATATGTCTCCGAAAGAGAATCAAGCGTGTGTACAGCGGCATAAACGCAGCAGTGATAGGATTGGTGAGGTTCGGTGAGCAAATGCAGACCCTTTGAAGTCATATTGCATGGTACCCATTCCATGGGTCTCAACTCTCCAAGTTTAAGGGATTCTTCCTTCAGCTAAAACATGCATGTGGAACACAGATTATGATCCACCGTGTGATCAGAAAACGTGTTCAAATGTGTCTCAGTTTTCGTCCCCTGGTACTCGGGTGCAACACTCCAGACGCTTTACTAACACTCTCCCCACTTGGAGAGTCAGTGCCTTTAACCTCCTGTATGGCCCAGTTTGCAATTTCTGCGGAAAATGTACAGGAATAGGGAGAACCAATGAGAAACTATCTGGAGGTGTCTGGACGGGCAAATTTAACTCTCATTTCCCACCAGAAAGAGGAATTAACCAAAGGCTCAGCGTGCCGTGCCGGAACCACACTAGGGCCTGAAGCAATCCTGCGGTGTTGCGGCCAGCTCACAAGAAAGCGAGTTGAAGAAAGGAGCTCAGGGGCACTGTAATTCACAAACCTGCAGAGTTATAAATGACAGCTATCATCCAAAAATATATTGAAGTAAGGCTGCCAAGAGGACTTGAAAGCGGGGCAGAATTGCAGGAAACCGATTTCAGGAGGTAGACAGGAATTGCATGTAAAGCATAGGAAAAGAGGCAGAACGTCCACAATGATGCACTTGGCCAAAAAGGGCGTATGCGTTTTTTCCTGAATATATTCAGGAAAAAACGCATACGCCCTTTTTGGCCAACCAAGAAAGCTTGCAAAGGAAATCTGCACTACAATGAAGTCTCACTGCCCCCCGGTCAAAAGGGCCATCTGAAAAAAGTGTAAAATCCAGAAAGGCAGGACAGGCCATGGAGAACTGGGAGCCTTGTTATGCTGGTGGGCGGGATGTAAATTGCCAACAGCCACTCTGGAGAAGTGTATGGTGTTTCCTGAAACATCTAAAAAACAAAGCAACAGAGCCTAGGGCACTTCCACTTATGGTCCTATAGCTTAGGGAAATTAAAATCAAAAAGACACAGCCACCCCAAAGTTTGGGACGGCTCTGTTTACAAGAACCTCGTTTATGGTACAAGTTCAATATCACAGAAAGCAAAAAATGGATAAAGAAGTTGTGGTACTTACGTACAATGCAATATCACTCAGCAATGAAATCTATGTCATCAGGCCCGTAGCAGCATAATGAGTGGATTCAGGTACGATGATTCTAAGTGAAATAAGTCACACAGAAAAAGAAACATCATAAGATATCACCAATACACGGAATGTAAACTTGGCTACACAAGAACTGAATTACAACACAGAACAGGGTCTCAAATGTAGAAAACCAACTTATGCTTGCTTAAGGGGAAAGGTGAGTTGGGGTGCTGCATAAAACCAGAGATTGAAATTAGCACAGATACCGTTCCATAAGCCAAATATGTAATAGACAAGAGCTACTCCTTGCTCAACGCAGTGGACTCAACACCCCATATTAAACGCCTAAGAATATACCTGACTAGAAATAATCTTAAAACCTACGGATTTATATGTCTCCGAAAGAGAATCAAGCATGTGTACAGCGGCATAAACGCAGCAGTGATAGGATTGGTGAGGTTCGGTGAGCAAATGCAGACCCTTTGAAGTCATACTGCATGGTACCCATTCCATGGGTCTCAACTCTCCAGGTTTAAGGGATTCTTCCTTCAGCTGAAACATGCATGTGGAACACAGAGTATGATCCACCGTGTGATGAGGAAACGTGTTCAAATGTGTCTCAGTTTTCATCCCCTCGTACTCGGGTGCAACATTCAAGACGCTTTACTAACACTCTCCCCACTTGGAGAGTCAGTGTCTTTAAACTCCTGTTTGGCCAAGTTTGCAATTTCTGCGGAAAATGTACAGGAATAGGGAGAACCAATGAGAAACTAGCTGGAGGTGTCTGGACGGGCAAATTTAACTCTCATTTCCCACCAGAAAGAGGAATTAACCAAAGGCTCAGCATGCCGTGCCGGAACCACACTAGGGCCTAAAGCAATCCTGCGGTGTTGCGGCCAGCTCACAAGAAAGCGAGTTGAAGAAAGGAGCTCAGGGGCACTGTAATTCACAAACCTGCAGAGTTATAAATGACAGCTATCGTCCAAAAATATATTGAAGTAAGGCTGCCAAGAGGACTTGAAAGCGGGGCAGAATTGCAGGAAACCGATTTCAGGAGGTAGACGGGAATTGCATGTAAAGCATAGGAAAAGAGGCAGAACGTCCACAATGATGCACTTGGCCAAAAAGGGCGTATGTGTTCTTTCCTGAATATATTCAGGAAAAAACGCATACGCCCTTTTTCGCCAACCAAGCAGGCTTGCAAAGGAAATCTACACTACAATGAAGTCTCACTGCCCCCCGGTCAAAAGGGCCATCTGAAGAAAGTGTAATATCCAGAAAGGCAGGACTTGGCATGGAGAACTGGGAGCCTTGTTATGCTGATGGGCGGGATGTAAATTGCCAACAGCCACTCTGGAGAAGTGTATGGTGTTTCCTGAAACATCTAAAAAACAAAGCAACAGAGCCTAGGGCACTTCCACTTATGGTCCTATAGCTTAGGGAAATTAAAATCAAAAAGACACAGCCTCCCCAAACTTTGGGACGGCTCTGTTTACAAGAACCTCGTTTACTGTACAAGTTCAATATCACAGAAAGCGAAAAATGGATACAGAAGTTGTGGTACTTACGTACAATGCAATATCACTCAGCAATGAAATCTATGTCATCAGGCCCGTAGCAGCATAATGAGTGGATTCAGGTATGATGATTCTAAGTGAAATAAGTCACACAGAAAAAGAAACATCATAAGATATCACTACTACACGGAATGTAAACTTGGCTACAAAGGAACTGAATTACAAAACAGAACAGGGTGTCAAATGTAGAAAACCAACTTATGCTTGCTTAAGGGGAAAGGTGAGTTGGGGTGCTGCATGAAACCAGAGATTGAAATTAGCACAGATACAGTTCCATAAGCCACATATGTAATAGACAACAGCTACACCTTGCTCAACGAAGTGGACTCAACACCCCATATTAAACGCCTAAGAATATACCTGACTAGAAATAATCTTAAAACCTACGGATTTATATGTCTCCGAAAGAGAATCAAGCGTGTGTACAGCGGCATAAACGCAGCAGTGATAGGATTGGTGAGGTTCGGTGAGCAAATGCAGACCCTTTGAAGTCATATTGCATGGTACCCATTCCATGGGTCTCAACTCTCCAAGTTTAAGGGATTCTTCCTTCAGCTAAAACATGCATGTGGAACACAGAGTATGATCCACCGTGTGATCAGGAAACGTGTTCAAATGTGTCTCAGTTTTCGTCCCCTGGTACTCGGGTGCAACACTCCAGACGCTTTACTAACACTCTCTCCACTTGGAGAGTCAGTGCCTTTAACCTCCTGTATGGCCCAGTTTGCAATTTGTGCGGAAAATGTACAGGAATAGGGAGAACCAATGATAAACTAGCTGGAGGTGTCTGGACGGGCAAATTTAACTCTCATTTCCCACCAGGAAGAGGAATTAACCAAAGGCTCAGCGTGCCGCGCCGGATCCACACTAGGGCCTGAAGTAATCCTGTGGTGTTGCGGCCAGCTCACAAAAAAGCGAGTTGAAGAAAGGAGCTCAGGGGCACTGTAATTCACAAACCTGCAGAGTTATAAATGACAGCTATCGTCCAAAAATATATTGAAGTAAGGCTGCCAAGAGGACTTGAAAGCGGGGCAGAATTGCAGGAAATCGATTTCAGGAGGTACACTGGAATTGCATGTAAAGCATAGGAAAAGAGGCAGAACGTCCACAATGATGCACTTGGCCAAAAAGAGCGTATGCGTTTTTTCCTGAATATATTCAGGAAAAAACGCATACGCCCTTTTTGGCCAACCAAGCAAGCTTGCAAAGGATATCTGCACTACAATGAAGTCTCACTGCCCCCCGGTCAAAAGGGCCATCTGAAAAAACTGTAAAATCCAGAAAGGCAGTACAGGCCATGGAGAACTGGGAGCCTTGTTATGCTGATGGGCGGGATGTAAATTGCCAGCAGCCACTCTGGAGAAGTGTATGGTGTTTCCTGAAACATCTAAAAAACAAAGCAACAGAGCCTAGGGCACTTGCACTTATGGTCCTATAGCTTAGGGAAATTAAAATCAAAAAGACACAGCCACCCCAAAGTTTGGGACGGCTCTGTTTACAAGAACCTCGTTTACGGTACAAGTTCAATATCACAGAAAGCGAAAAATGGATAAAGAAGTTGTGGTACTTACGTAGAACGCAATATCACTCAGCAATGAAATCTATGTCATCAGGCCCGTAGCAGCATAATGAGTGGATTCAGGTATGATGATTCTAAGTGAAATAAGTCACACAGGAAAAGAAACACCATAAGATATCACTACTACACGGAAGGTAAACTTGGCTACACAAGAACTGAATTACAAAACAGAACAGGGTCTCAAATGTAGAAAACCAACTTATGCTTGCTTCAGGGGAAAGGTGAGTTGGGGTGCTGCATGAAACCAGAGATTGAAATTAGCACAGATACCGTTCCATAAGCCAAATATGTAATAGACAAGAGCTACTCCTTGCTCAACGAAGTGGACTCAACACCCCATATTAAACGCTTAAGAATACACCTGACTAGAAATAATCTTAAAAACTACGGATTTATATGTCTCCGAAAGAGAATCAAGCGTGTGTACAGCGGCATAAACGCAGCAGTGATAGGATTGGTGAGGTTCGGTGAGCAAATGCAGACCCTTTGAAGTCATATTGCATGGTACCCATTCCATGGGTCTCAACTCTCCAAGTTTAAGGGATTCTTCCTTCAGCTAAAACATGCATGTGGAACACAGATTATGATCCACCGTGTGATCAGAAAACGTGTTCAAATGTGTCTCAGTTTTCGTCCCCTGGTACTCGGGTGCAACACTCCAGACGCTTTACTAACACTCTCCCCACTTGGAGAGTCAGTGCCTTTAACCTCCTGTATGGCCCAGTTTGCAATTTCTGCGGAAAATGTACAGGAATAGGGAGAACCAATGAGAAACTATCTGGAGGTGTCTGGACGGGCAAATTTAACTCTCATTTCCCACCAGAAAGAGGAATTAACCAAAGGCTCAGCGTGCCGTGCCGGAACCACACTAGGGCCTGAAGCAATCCTGCGGTGTTGCGGCCAGCTCACAAGAAAGCGAGTTGAAGAAAGGAGCTCAGGGGCACTGTAATTCACAAACCTGCAGAGTTATAAATGACAGCTATCATCCAAAAATATATTGAAGTAAGGCTGCCAAGAGGACTTGAAAGCGGGGCAGAATTGCAGGAAACCGATTTCAGGAGGTAGACAGGAATTGCATGTAAAGCATAGGAAAAGAGGCAGAACGTCCACAATGATGCACTTGGCCAAAAAGGGCGTATGCGTTTTTTCCTGAATATATTCAGGAAAAAACGCATACGCCCTTTTTGGCCAACCAAGAAAGCTTGCAAAGGAAATCTGCACTACAATGAAGTCTCACTGCCCCCCGGTCAAAAGGGCCATCTGAAAAAAGTGTAAAATCCAGAAAGGCAGGACAGGCCATGGAGAACTGGGAGCCTTGTTATGCTGGTGGGCGGGATGTAAATTGCCAACAGCCACTCTGGAGAAGTGTATGGTGTTTCCTGAAACATCTAAAAAACAAAGCAACAGAGCCTAGGGCACTTCCACTTATGGTCCTATAGCTTAGGGAAATTAAAATCAAAAAGACACAGCCACCCCAAAGTTTGGGACGGCTCTGTTTACAAGAACCTCGTTTATGGTACAAGTTCAATATCACAGAAAGCAAAAAATGGATAAAGAAGTTGTGGTACTTACGTACAATGCAATATCACTCAGCAATGAAATCTATGTCATCAGGCCCGTAGCAGCATAATGAGTGGATTCAGGTACGATGATTCTAAGTGAAATAAGTCACACAGAAAAAGAAACATCATAAGATATCACCAATACACGGAATGTAAACTTGGCTACACAAGAACTGAATTACAAAACAGAACAGGGTCTCAAATGTAGAAAACCAACTTATGCTTGCTTAAGGGGAAAGGTGAGTTGGGGTGCTGCATGAAACCAGAGATTGAAATTAGCACAGATACCGTTCCATAAGCCAAATATGCAATAGACAAGAGCTACTCCTTGCTCAACGAAGTGGACTCAACACCCCATATTAAACGCCTAAGAATATACCTGACTAGAAATAATCTTAAAACCTACGGATTTATATGTCTCCGAAAGAGAATCAAGCGTGTGTACAGCGGCATAAACGCAGCAGTGATAGGATTGGTGAGGTTCGGTGAGCAAATGCAGACCCTTTGAAGTCATATTGCATGGTACCCATTCCATGGGTCTCAACTCTCCAGGTTTAAGGGATTCTTCCTTCAGCTAAAACATGCATGTGGAACCCAGAGTATGATCCACCGTGTGATCGGGAAACGTGTTCAAATGTGTCTCGTTTTCGTCACTGGTACTCGGGTGCAACATTCCAGATGCTTTACTAACACTCTCCCCACTTGGAGAGTCAGTGCCTTTAACCTCCTGTTTGGCCCAGTTTGTAATTTCTGTGGAAAATGAACAGGAATAGGGAGAACAAAAGAGAGACTATCTGGAGGTGTCTAGACGGGCAAATTTAACTCTCATTTCCCACCAGGAAGAGGAATTAACCAAAGGCTCAGCGTGCCGTGCCGGAACTACACTAGGGCCTGAAGCAATCCTGCGGTGTTGCGGCCAGCTCACAAGAAAACGAGTTGAAGAAACGAGCTCAGGGGCACTGTAATTCACAATCCTGCAGAGTTATAAATGACAGCTATCGTCCAAAAATATATTGAAGTAAGGCTGCCAAGAGGACTTGAAAGCGGGGCAGAATTGCAGGAAATCGATTTCAGGGGGTACACTGGAATTGCATGTAAAGCATAGGAAAAGAGGCAGAACGTCCACAATGATGCACTTGGACAAAAAGGGCGTATGCGTTTTTTCCTGAATATATTCAGGAAAAAACGCATACGCCCTTTTTGGCCAACCAAGCAAGCTTGCAAAGGAAATCTGCACTACAATGAAGTCTCACTGCCCCCCGGTCAAAAGGGCCATTTGAAAAAAGTGTAAAATCCAGAAAGGCAAGACAGGCCATGGAGAACTGGGAGCCTTGTTATGCTGGTGGGCGGGATGTAAATTGCCAACAGCCACTCTGGAGAAGTGTATGGTGTTTCCTGAAACATCTAAAAAACAAAGCAACAGAGCCTAGGGCACTTCCACTTATGGTCCTATAGCTTAGGGAAATTAAAATCAAAAAGACACAGCCACCCCAAAGTTTGGGACGGCTCTGTTTACAAGAACCTCGTTTACGGTACAAGTTCAATATCACAGAAAGCGAAAAATGGATAAAGAAGTTGTGGTACTTACGTACAATGCAATATCACTCAGCAATGAAATCTATGTCATCAGGCCCGTAGCAGCATAATGAGTGGATTCAGGTATGATGATTCTAAGTGAAATAAGTCACACAGAAAAAGAAACACCATAAGATATCACTACTACACGGAAGGTAAACTTGGCTACACAAGAACTGAATTACAAAACAGAACAGGGTCTCAAATGTAGAAAACCAACTTATGCTTGCTTAAGGGGAAAGGTGAGTTGGGGTGCTGCATGAAACCAGAGATTGAAATTAGCACAGATACCGTTCCATAAGCCAAATATGTAATAGACAAGAGCTACTCCTTGCTCAACGAAGTGGACTGAACACCCCATATTAAACGCTTAAGAATACACCTGACTAGAAATAATCTTAAAAACTACGGATTTATATGTCTCCGAAAGAGAATCAAGCGTGTGTACAGCGGCATAAACGCAGCAGTGATAGGATTGGTGAGGTTCGGTGAGCAAATGCAGACCCTTTGAAGTCATATTGCATGGTACCCATTCCATGGGTCTCAACTCTCCAAGTTTAAGGGATTCTTCCTTCAGCTAAAACATGCATGTGGAACACAGATTATGATCCACCGTGTGATCAGAAAACGTGTTCAAATGTGTCTCAGTTTTCGTCCCCTGGTACTCGGGTGCAACACTCCAGACGCTTTACTAACACTCTCCCCACTTGGAGAGTCAGTGCCTTTAACCTCCTGTATGGCCCAGTTTGCAATTTCTGCGGAAAATGTACAGGAATAGGGAGAACCAATGAGAAACTAGCTGGAGGTGTCTGGACGGGCAAATTTAACTCTCATTTCCCACCAGAAAGAGGAATTAACCAAAGGCTCAGCATGCCGTGCCGGAACCACACTAGGGCCTGAAGCAATCCTGCGGTGTTGCGGCCAGCTCACAAGAAAGCGAGTTGAAGAAAAGAGCTCATGGGCACTGTAATTCACAAACCTGCAGAGTTATAAATGACAGCTATCGTCCAAAAATATATTGAAGTAAGGCTGCCAAGAGGACTTGAAAGCGGGGCAGAATTGCAGGAAACCGATTTCAGGAGGTAGACGGGAATTGCATGTAAAGCATAGGAAAAGAGGCAGAACGTCCACAATGATGCACTTGGCCAAAAAGGGCGTATGCGTTTTTTCCTGAATATATTCAGGAAAAAACGCATACGCCCTTTTTGGCCAACCAAGAAAGCTTGCAAAGGAAATCTGCACTACAATGAAGTCTCACTGCCCCCCGGTCAAAAGGGCCATCTGAAAAAAGTGTAAAATCCAGAAAGGCAGGACAGGCCATGGAGAACTGGGAGCCTTGTTATGCTGGTGGGCGGGATGTAAATTGCCAACAGCCACTCTGGAGAAGTGTATGGTGTTTCCTGAAACATCTAAAAAACAAAGCAACAGAGCCTAGGGCACTTCCACTTATGGTCCTATAGCTTAGGGAAATTAAAATCAAAAAGACACAGCCACCCCAAAGTTTGGGACGGCTCTGTTTACAAGAACCTCGTTTACGGTACAAGTTCAATATCACAGAAAGCGAAAAATGGATAAAGAAGTTGTGGTACTTACGTACAATGCAATATCACTCAGCAATGAAATCTATGTCATCAGGCCCGTCGCAGCATAATGAGTGGATTCAGGTATGATGATTCTAAGTGAAATCAGTCACACAGAAAAAGAAACATCATAAGATATCACTACTACACGGAAGGTAAACTTGGCTACACAAGAACTGAATTACAAAACAGAACAGGGTCTCAAATGTAGAAAACCAACTTATGCTTGCTTGAGGGGAAAGGTGAGTTGGGGTGCTGCATGAAACCAGAGATTGAAATTAGCACAGATACCGTTCCATAAGCCAAATATGTAATAGACAAGAGCTACTCCTTGCTCAACGAAGTGGACTCAACACCCCATATTAAACGCCTAAGAATATACCTGACTAGAAATAATCTTAAAACCTACGGATTTATAAGTCTCCGAAAGAGAATCAAGCGTGTGTACGGCTGCATAAACGCAGCAGTGATAGGATTGGTGAGGTTCGGTGAGCAAATGCAGACCCTTTGAAGTCATACTGCATGGTCCCCATTCCATGGGTCTCAACTCTCCAGGTTTAAGGGATTCTTCCTTCAGCTGAAACATGCATGTGGAACACAGAGTATGATCCACCGTGTGATCGGGAAACGTGTTCAAATGTGTCTCAGTTTTCGTCCCCTGGTACTCGGGTGCAACATTCAAGACGTTTTACTAACACTCTCCCCACTTGGAGAGTCAGTGTCTTTAAACTCCTGTTTGGCCCAGTTTGCAATTTCTGCGGAAAATGTACAGGAATAGGGAGAAACAAAGAGAGACTAGCTGGAGGTGTCTGGACGGGCAAATTTAACTCTCATTTCCCACCAGGAAGAGGAATTAACCAAAGGCTCAGCGTGCCGTGCCGGAACCACACTAGGGCCTGAAGCAATCCTGCGGTGTTGCGGCCAGCTCACAAGAAAGCGAGTTGAAGAAAGGAGCTCAGGGGCACTGTAATTCACAAACCTGCAGAGTTATAAAGGACAGCTATCGTCCAAAAATATATTGAAGTAAGGCTGCCAAGAGGACTTGAAAGCGGGGCAGAATTGCAGGAAACCGATTTCAGGAGGTAGACGGGAATTGCATGTACAGCATAGGAAAAGAGGCAGAACGTCCACAATGATGCACTTGGCCAAAAAGGGCGTATGCGTTTTTTCCTGAATATATTCAGGAAAAAACGCATACGCCCTTTTTGGCCAACCAAGCAAGCTTGCAAAGGAAATCTGCACTACAATGAAGTCTCACTGCCCCACGGTCAAAAGGGCCATCTGAAAAAAGTGTAAAATCAAGAAAGGCAGGACAGGCCATGGAGAACTGGGAGCTTTGTTATGCTGATGGGTGGGATGTAAATTGCCAACAGCCACTCTGGAGAAGTGTATGGTGTTTCCTGAAACATCTACAAAACAAAGCAACAGAGCCTAGGGCACTTCCACTTATGGTCCTATAGCTTAGGGAAATTAAAATCAAAAAGACACGGCCACCCCAAAGTTTGGGACGGCTCTGTTTACAAGAACCTCGTTTACGGTACAAGTTCAATATCACAGAAAGCGAAAAATGGATAAAGAAGTTGTGGTACTTACGTACAATGCAATATCACTCAGCAATGAAATCTATGTCATCAGGCCCGTCGCAGCATAATGAGTGGATTTAGGTACGATGATTCTAAGTGAAATAAGTCACCCAGAAAAAGAAAGATCATAAGATATCACTACTACACGGAATGTAATCTTGCCTACACAGGAACTGAATTACAAAACAGAACAGGGTCTCAAATGTAGAAAACCAACTTATGCTTGCTTAAGGGGAAAGGTGAGTTGGGGTGCTGCATGAAACCAGAGATTGAAATTAGCACAGATACCGTGCCATAAGCCAAATATGTAATAGACAAGAGCTACTCCTTGCTAAACGAAGTGTACCCAACACCCCATATTAAACGCCTAAGAATACACCTGACTAGTAAGAATCTTAAAACCTGTGGATTTATATGTCTCCGAAAGAGAATCAAGCGTGTGTACGGCGGCATAAACGCAGCAGTGATAGGATTGGTGAGGTTCGGTGAGCAAATGCAGACCCTTTGAAGTCATATTGCATGGTACCCATTCCATGGGTCTCAACTCTCCAGGTTTAAGGGATTCTTCCTTCAGCTAAAACATGCATGTGGAACCCAGAGTATGATCCACCGTGTGATCGGGAAACGTGTTCAAATGTGTCTCAGTTTTCGTCCCCTGGTACTCGGGTGCAAACTCCAGACGCTTTACTAACACTCTCCCCACTTGGAGAGTCAGTGCCTTTAACCTCCTGTTTGGCCCAGTTTGCAATTTCTGCGGAAAATGTACAGGAATAGGGAGAACCAATGAGAAACTAGCTGGAGGTGTCTGGACGGGCAAATTTAACTCTCATTTCCCACCAGGAAGAGGAATTAACCAAAGGCTCAGCGTGCCGTGCCGGAACCACACTAGGGCCTGAAGCAATCCTGCGGTGTTGCGGCCAGCTCACAAGAAAGCGAGTTGAAGAAAGGAGCTCAGGGGCACTGTAATTCACAAACCTGCAGAGTTATAAATGACAGCTATCGTCCAAAAATATATTGAAGTAAGGCTGCCAAGAGGACTTGAAAGCGGGGAAGAATTGTAGGAAATCGATTTCAGGAGGTACACTGGAATTGCATGTAAAGCATAGAAAAGAGGCAGAACGTCCACAATGATGCACTTGGCCAAAAAGGGCGTATGCGTTTTTTCCTGAATATATTCAGGAAAAAACGCATACGCCCTTTTTGGCCAACCAAGCAAGCTTGCAAAGGATATCTGAACTACAATGAAGTCCCACTGCCCCCCGGTCAAAAGGGCCATCTGAAAAAAGTGTAAAATCCAGAAAGGCAGGACAGGCCATGGAGAACTGGGAGCCTTGTTATGCTGATGGGCGGGATGTAAATTGCCAACAGCCACTCTGAAGAAGTGTATGGTGTTTCCTGAAACATCTAAAAAACAAAGCAACAGAGCCTAGGGCACTTCCACTTATGGTCCTATAGCTTAGGGAAATTAAAATCAAAAAGACACGGTCACCCCAAAGTTTGGGACGGCTCTGCTTATAAGAACCTCGTTTACGGTACAAGTTCAATATCACAGAAAGCGAAAAATGGATAAAGAAGTTGTGGTACTTACGTACAATGCAATATCACTCAGCAATGAAATCTATGTCATCAGGCCCGTAGCAGCATAATGAGTGGATTCAGGTACGATGATTGTAAGTGAAATAAGTCACACAGAAAAAGAAACATCATAAGATATCACTACTACACGGAATGTAAACTTGGCTACACAGGAACTGAATTACAAAACAGAACAGGGTCTCAAATGTAGAAAACCAACTTACGCTAGCTTAAGGGGAAAGGTGACTTGGGGTGCTGCATGAAACCAGAGATTGAAATTAGCACAAATACCGTTCCATAAGCCAAATATGTAATAGACAAGAGCTACTCCTTGCTCAACGAAGTGGACTCAACACCCGATATTAAACGCCTAAGAATATACCTGACTAGAAATAATCTAAAAACCTACGGATTTATATGTCTCCGAAAGACAATCAAGCGTGTGTACAGCAGCATAAACGCAGCAGTGATAGGATTGGTGAGGTTCGGTGAGCAAATGCAGACCCTTTGAAGTCATATTGCATGGTACCCATTCCATGGGTCTCAACTCTCCAGGTTTAAGGGATTCTTCCTTCAGCTAAAACATGCATGTGGAACCCAGAGTATGATCCACCGTGTGATCGGGAAACGTGTTCAAATGTGTCTCAGTTTTCGTCCCCTGGTACTCGGGTGCAAACTCCAGACGCCTTACTAACACTCTCCCCACTTGGAGAGTCAGTGCCTTTAACCTCCTGTTTGGCCCAGTTTGCAATTTCTGCGGAAAATGTACAGGAATAGGGAGAACCAATGAGAGACTAGCTGGGGGTGTCTGGACGGGCAAATTTAACTCTCATTTCCCACCAGGAAGAGGAATTAACCAAAGGCTCAGTGTGCCGTGCCGGAACCACACTAGGGCCTGAAGCAATCCTGCGGTGTTGCGGCCAGCTCACAAGAAAGCGAGTTGAAGAAAGGAGCTCAGGGGCACTGTAATTCACAAACCTGCAGAGTTATAAATGACAGCTATCGTCCAAAAATATATTGAAGCAAGACTGCCAAGAGGACTTGAAAGCGGGGCAGAATTGCAGGAAACCGATTTCAGGAGGTAGACGGGAATTGCATGTAAAGCATAGGAAAAGAGGCAGAACGTCCACAATGATGCACTTGGCCAAAAAGGGCGTATGCGTTTTTTCCTGAATATATTCAGGAAAAAACGCATACGCCCTTTTTGGCCAACCAAGCAAGCTTGCAAAGGAAATCTGCACTACAATGAAGTCTCACTGCCCCCCGGTCAAAAGGGCCATCTGAAAAAAGTGTAAAATCCAGAAAGGCAGGACAGGCCATGGAGAACTGGGAGCTTTGTTATGCTGATGGGTGGGATGTAAATTGCCAACAGCCACTCTGGAGAAGTGTATGGTGTTTCCTGAAACATCTAAAAAACAAAGCAACAGAGCCTAGGGCACTTCCACTTATGGTCCTATAGCTTAGGGAAATTAAAATCAAAAAGACACAGCCACCCCAAAGTTTGGGACGGCTCTGTTTACAAGAACCTCGTTTACGGTACAAGTTCAATATCACAGAAAGCGAAAAATGGATAAAGAAGTTGTGGTACTTACGTACAATGCAATATCACTCAGCAATGAAATCTATGTCATCAGGCCTGTCGCAGCATAATGAGTGGATTCAGGTACGATGATTCTAAGTGAAATAAGTCACACAGAAAAAGAAACATCATAAGATATCACTACTACACGGAATGTAAACTTGGCTACACAGGAACTGAATTACAAAACAGAACAGGGTCTCAAATGTAGAAAACCAACTTATGCTTGCTTAAGGGGAAAGGTGAGTTGCGGTGCTGCATGAAACCAGAGATTGAAATTAGCACAGATACCGTGCCATAAGCCAAAAATGTAATAGACAAGAGCTACTCCTTGCTAAACGAAGTGTACTCAACACCCCATATTAAACGCCTAAGAATACACCTGACTAGTAAGAATCTTAAAACCTGTGGATTTATATGTCTCCGAAAGAGAATCAAGCGTGTGTACGGCGGCATAAGCGCAGCAGTGATAGGACTGGTGAGGTTCGGTGAGCAAATGCAGACCCTTTGAAGTCATATTGCATGGTACCCATTCCATGGGTCTCAACTCTCCAGGTTTAAGGGATTCTTCCTTCAGCTAAAACATGCATGTGGAACCCAGAGTATGATCCACCGTGTGATCGGGAAACGTGTTCCAATGTGTCTCAGTTTTCGTCCCCTGGTACTAGGGTGCAACATTCAAGACGCTTTACTAACACTCTCCCCACTTGGAGAGTCAGTGCCTTTAAACTCCTGTTTGGCCCAGTTTGCAATTTCTGCGGAAAATGTACAGGAATAGGGAGAACCAATGAGAGACTAGCTGGAGGTGTCTGGACGGGCAAATTTAACTCTCATTTCCCAGCAGGAAGAGGAATTAACCAAAGGCTCAGCGTGCCATGCCGGAACCACACTAGGGCCTGAAGCAATCCTGCGGTGTTGTGGCCAGCTCACAAGAAAGCGAGTTGAAGAAAGGAGCTCAGGGGCACTGTAATTCACAAACCTGCAGAGTTATAAATGACAGCTATCGTCCAAAAATATATTGAAGTAAGGCTGCCAAGAGGACTTGAAAGCGGGGCAGAATTGCAGGAAACCGATTTCAGGAGGTAGACGGGAATTGCATGTAAAGCATAGGAAAAGAGGCAGAACGTCCACAATGATGCACTTGGCCAAAAAGGGCGTATGCGTTTTTTCCTGAATATATTCAGGAAAAAACGCATACGCCCTTTTTGGCCAACCAAGCAAGCTTGCAAAGGAAATCTGCACTACAATGAAGTCTCACTGCCCCCCGGTCAAAAGGGCCATCTGAAAAAAGTGTAAAATCCAGAAAGGCAAGACAGGACATGGAGAATTGGGAGCCTTGTTATGCTGATGGGCGGGATGTAAATTGCCAACAGCCACTCTGGAGAAGTGTATGCTGTTTCCTGAAACATCTAAAAAATAAAGCAACAGAGCCTAGGGCACTTCCACTTATGGTCCTATAGCTTAGGGAAATTAAAATCAAAAAGACACAGCCACCCCAAAGTTTGGGACGGCTCTGTTTACAAGAACCTCGTTTACGGTACAAGTTCAATATCACAGAAAGCGAAAAATGGATAAAGAAGTTGTGGTACTTACGTACAATGCAATATCACTCAGCAATGAAATCTATGTCATCAGGCCTGTCGCAGCATAATGAGTGGATTCAGGTACGATGATTCTAAGTGAAATAAGTCACACAGAAAAAGAAACATCATAAGATATCACTACTACACGGAATGTAAACTTGGCTACACAGGAACTGAATTACAAAACAGAACAGGGTCTCAAATGTAGAAAACCAACTTATGCTTGCTTAAGGGGAAAGGTGAGTTGGGGTGCTGCATGAAACCAGAGATTGAAATTAGCACAGATACCGTGCCATAAGCCAAAAATGTAATAGACAACAGCTACTCCTTGCTAAACGAAGTGTACTCAACACCCCATATTAAACGCCTAAGAATACACCTGACTAGTAAGAATCTTAAAACCTGTGGATTTATATGTCTCCGAAAGAGAATCAAGCGTGTGTACGGCGGCATAAACGCAGCAGTGATAGGACTGGTGAGGTTCGGTGAGCAAATGCAGACCCTTTGAAGTCATATTGCATGGTACCCATTCCATGGGTCTCAACTCTCCAGGTTTAAGGGATTCTTCCTTCAGCTAAAACATGCATGTGGAATCCAGAGTATGATCCACCGTGTGATCGGGAAACGTGTTCCAATGTGTCTCAGTTTTCGTCCCCTGGTACTAGGGTGCAACATTCAAGACGCTTTACTAACACTCTCCCCACTTGGAGAGTCAGTGCCTTTAAACTCCTGTTTGGCCCAGTTTGCAATTTCTGCGGAAAATGTACAGGAATAGGGAGAACCAATGAGAGACTAGCTGGAGGTGTCTGGACGGGCAAATTTAACTTTCATTTCCCACCAGGAAGAGGAATTAATCAAAGGTTCAGCATGCCGTGCCGGAACCACACTAGGGCCTGAAGCAATCCTGCGGTGTTGCGGCCAGCTCACAAGAAAGCGAGTTGAAGAAAGGAGCTAAGGGGCACTGTAATTCACAAACCTGCAGAGTTATAAATGACAGCTATCGTCCAAAAATATATTGAAGTAAGGCTGCCAAGAGGACTTCAAAGCGGGGCAGAATTGCAGGAAACCGATTTCAGGAGGTAGACGGGAATTGCATGTAAAGCATAGGAAAAGAGGCAGAACGTCCACAATGATGCACTTGGCCAAAAAGGGCGTATGCGTTTTTTCCTGAATATATTCAGGAAAAAACGCATACGCCCTTTTTGGCCAACCAAGCAAGCTTGCAAAGGAAATCTGCACTACAATGAAGTCTCACTGCCCCCCGGTCAAAAGGGCCATCTGAAAAAAGTGTAAAATCCAGAAAGGCAAGACAGGACATGGAGAATTGGGAGCCTTGTTATGCTGATGGGCGGGATGTAAATTGCCAACAGCCACTCTGGAGAAGTGTATGGTGTTTCCTGAAACATCTAAAAAACAAAGCAACAGAGCCTAGGGCACTTCCACTTATGGTCCTATAGCTTAGGAATATTAAAATCAAAAAGACACAGCCACCCCAAAGTTTGGGCTGGCTCTGTTTACAAGAACCTCGTTTACGGTACAAGATCAATATCACAGAAAGCGAAAAATGGATAAAGAAGTTGTGGTACTTACGTACAATGCAATATCACTCAGCAATGAAATCTATGTCATCAGGCCCATAGCAGCATAATGAGTGGATTAGGTACGATGATTCTAAGTGAAATAAGTCACACAGAAAAAGAAACATCATAAGGTATCACTACTACACGGCATGTAAACTTGGCTACACAGGAACTGAATTACAAAACAGAACAGGGTCTCAAATGTAGAAAACCAACTTACGCTAGCTTAAGGGGAAAGGTGAGTTGGGGTGCTGCATGAAACCAGAGATTGAAATTAGCACAGATACCGTTCCATAAGCCAAATATGTAATAGACAAGAGCTACTCCTTGCTCAACGAAGTGGACTCAACACCCGATATTAAACGCCTAAGAATATACCTGACTAGAAATAATCTTAAAACCTACGGATTTATATGTCTCCGAAAGACAATCAAGCGTGTGTACAGCGGCATAAACGCAGCAGTGATAGGATTGGTGAGGTTCGGTGAGCAAATGCAGACCCTTTGAAGTCGTATTGCATGGTACCCATTCCATGGGTCTCAACTCTCCAGGTTTAAGGGATTCTTCCTTCAGCTAAAACATGCATGTGGAACCCAGAGTATGATCCACCGTGTGATCGGGAAACGTGTTCAAATGTGTCTCAGTTTTCGTCCCCTGGTACTCGGGTGCAACATTCCAGACGCTTTACTAACACTCTCCCCACTTGGAGAGTCAGTGCCTTTAACCTCCTGTTTGGCCCAGTTTGCAATTTCTTCGGAAGATGAACAGGAATAAGGAGAAGCAATGGGAGACTATCTGTAGGTGTCTGGACGGGCAAATTTAACTCTCATTTCCCACCAGGAAGATAAATGAACCAAAGGCTCTGCGTGCCATGCTGGAACTAGATTAGGGCCTGAGGAGATCCTGCGGTGTTGCGGCCAGCTCACAAGAAAGCGAGTTGAAGAAAGCAGCTCAGGGGCACTGTAATTCAGAAACCTGCGGAGTTATAAATGACAGCTATCATCCAAAATTATACTGAAGTAAGGCTGCGATGAGGACTTGAATGCCGGGCAGAATTGCTGGAAACTGATTTCAGAACATACACGGGAGTAGCTCTTAAAGCATAGGAAAAGAGACAGAACTTGGAAAATTATGCACTTGGCAAAAAAGGGCATATGTGTTTTATCCAGAGCTCTCATAACTGAGGGGAGGAGATTCCCAGCAGGCTCCAACTGCCACCTGAGGGCTCACATTGCCAAGGCAACGTGAGCATGCCAGGCAGGAGTTACCTCACAGCAGAGGTCCCACCTCACAGAAGGGTGAGAAACCCAGCCAACATCAGACTCTCACCAGAGGGCCCACATCACCAAGGGGATGGGAACCAGGCAGGAGTGTCTTCACATCAGTGGGGCCACATCATCAAAAGCTGAGGTACTCAGCACATGTGTCCTCAAACCAGAGGACCCACATCACCAAGGACCTCGGAGTGAGGCAGGCAGGAGTAGCCTCACAACACTGGGCCCATAGAATAAAAAAGTGAGGAATCCAGCAGTTGGAACCTCCCAGCAGGCGGCCCAGAGCACCGAGGCTATGGGATCCAGGCCACAGTGAACTCACAGAAGAGGCCCCATGTCATGAAACTGAGCAACCCAACCATTGGGACCTCAGAGCAGGAGGCCCACATCCCCATGGGGATGGAATTCTGGTAGGAGTGTCCTCGCACCACTGAGAATGTATCAGAAAATTTTGGGCGACCAGCAGTTAGGGCCTGACGCCAGAGGACCCTCATCACCAAGGGAAGGAGGCTCCCAGCAGGCTCCAACTGCCACCAGAGGGCTGACGTCGCCAAGGCGATGTGTGCCAACCAGGCACGAATGACCTCACAGCAGAGGGCCCACCTCAGAGAAGTGTGACGAACCCAGTCAGGATCAGACTCGCACCAGAGGGCCCACATCACCAAATGGATTGGAACCAGGCAGGAGTGTCCTCACATGAGTAGGGCCACATCATCTAAAGGTGAGGAACCCAGAACATGTGGCTTCAAACCATAGGACACCCATCACCAAGGGGCTGGGAGTGAGGCAGGCAGGAGGAGCCTCATAACAGAGGGCCCAAAAATAAGAAAGGTGAGGAATCCAGCAGTTGGAACCTCCCAGCAGGCGGCCCAGAGCACAGAGGCTAGAGGAACCAGGCCAGAGTGAACTAACACCAGACAGCCCACATCATGAAACTGTGAGCAACCCAGACATTGGGACCTCAGAGCAGAAGGCCCACATCCCCATGGTGATGGGAACATGACAGGAGTGTCCTGGCATCACTGGGCTCACATCAGAAAACGTGGGGTGCTCAGAAGTTAGGGCCTGACGCTAGAGGGCACTCATCACCGAGAGGAGGAGGCTCCCAGCAGGCTCCAGCTGCCACCAGAGGGCCAACGTCGCCAAGGCGATGTGTGCCAGTCTGGCAGGAGTGACCTCACAGCAGAGGGCCCACCTCACAGAAGGGTGAGGAACACAGCCAGGATCAGACTCTCACCAGAGGGCCCACATCACCAAGGGGATGGGAACCAGGCAGGAGTGTCCCCACACCAGTGGGACAACATCATCGAAAGGTGAGGATCCCAGCACATGTGTCCTCAAACCAGAGGAACCACATCACCAAGGGGTTCGGAATGAGGCTGGCAGGACTGGCCTCACAACACAGGGTCCATAGAATATAAAAGTTGAGGAATCCAGCAGTTGGAACCTCCCAGCAGGCGGCCAAGAGCACAGAGGCTATGGGATCCAGGCTTCTGTGAACACCAGAGAGCCCACATCATGAAAATGTGAACAACCCAGCCGTTGGGACCTCAGAGCAGAAGGCCCACAACCCCATGGAGATGGGATCCTAAGAGGAGTGCCAAAGCATCACCGGGCTCCCTAAGAAAAGTTGGTGAGTCCAGCAGTTAGGGCCTGACGCAAGAGGGTCCTCATCACCGGGGGGAGGAGATTCCCAGCACGCTCCAACTGCCACCACACGGCTGACTTCACCAAGGCAATGTGTGCCAGCCATGCAGGAGTGACCTATCAGCAGAGGGTCTCCCTCACAGGTGGGTGAGGAACAAAGCCAGGAACAGACTCTCACCAGGGGGTCCACATAACCACGTGGATGAGAACCAAGCAGGAGTGTCCTCACACTAGTGGGGCCACATCATCGAAAGGTGAGGAACCCAGCAAAGGTGGCCACAAACCAGAGGACCCACATCACCAAGGGGTTGAGAGTGAGGTAGGTGTCTGGACGGGTATATTTAACACTCATTTCCCACCAGGAAGAGAAATTAACCAAAGGCTCAGCGTGCCCTGCCAGAAGCAGATTAGGGCCTGAAGCAGTCTTGCGGGTTTGCGGCCAGCTCACAAGAAAGCGAGTTGAAGAAAGGAGCTCAGGGGCCCTGTAATTCACAAACCTGGAGAGTTATAAATAACAGATAACGTCCAAAAATATATTGAAGTAAGGCTGCGAAGAGGACTTGAAAGCGGGGCAGAATTTCAGGAAACCGATTTCAGGAGGTAGACTGGAATTGCATTTAAAGCATAGGAAAAGAGGCAGAACATCGACAATGATGCACTTGGCAACAAAGGGCGTATGAGTTTGTTCCTGAATATATTCAGGAAAAAACACATACGCCCTTTTTGGCAAACCAAGCAAGCTTGCAATGGAAATCCGAACTACTATGAAGTGTCACTTCCCCCCGGTCTAAAGGGCCATCTGAGAAAAGTGTAAAATCCAGAAAGGCAAGACAGGCCATGGGGAAAAAGGAGCCTTGTTATGCTGATGGGCGGGATGTAAATTGCCAACAGCCACTCTGGAGAAGTGTATGGTGTTTCCTGATACATCTGAAAAACAAAGCAACAGAGTCTAGGGCATTTCCACTTATGGTCCTATAGCTTAGGGAAATTAAAATCAAAAAGACACAGCCACCCCAAAATTTGGGACGGCTCTGTTTACAGGAACCTCTTCTACAGTACGAGTTAAATATCCCAGAGAACAAATAATTGATAAAGAAGTTGCGGTACTTACGTACAACAGAATACCACTCAGCAATGAAATCTGTGTCACCAGGCCTGTACCAGCATAATGAGTGGATTGAGGCATGATGATTCTAAGTGAAATAAGTCACACAGAAAAAGAAACATCATAAGGTATCACTAATGCACGGAATGTAAACTTGGCTACACATGAACTGAATTACAAAACAGAACAGGGTCTCAAGATTAGAAAACCAACTTATGCTTGCTTAAAGGGAAAGGTGAGTTAAGGGGGTGCTGCATAAAACCAGAGATTGAAATTAGCACAGATACCGTTCCATAAGCCAAATATGTAATAGACAAGACCTACCCCCTGCTCAACGAAATGGACTCAACAATGAGGTATCACCTCACACCTGTTAGAATGGGCATCATCTGAAAATCTACAAACAAATGCTGGAAAGGGTGTGGAGAAAAGGAACCCTCTTCCACTATTGTTGGGAATATAAGTTGATACAGTCACTATGGAGAACAATATGGAGTTTCTTAAGAAACTAATAATAGAATTACCATATGATACAGCGATCCCAGGACTGGACATATACCCAGACAAAACCATAAATCAAAAAGAGACATTCACCGCAATGTTCATTGCATCACTATTTACAATATCGAGGTAATGGAAGCAACCTAAATGCCCACAGACAGACGAATGCATAAAGATGTGGTACATATATAAAATGGAATATTACTAAGCCATGAAAGGAATGAAATTGGGTCATTTGTAGAGACGTCGATGGATCTAGAGACTGTCATACAGAGTGAAGTAAGTCAGAAAGAGAAAAACAAATCTTGTATATTCATGCATATATGTGGAACCTAGAAAAACTGTACAGATTAACCGTTTTGCAAGGCATAAATAGAGCAACAGATGTAGACAACAATCGTATGGACAACAAGGGGGGAAAGCTCTTGGAGGGGTGGTGGTGGGAGGAGTTGAGAGATTGGGATTGGCATGTAAACATTTATATGTATAAAATAGATAACCAATGAGAACCTGCTGTATAAAAATATAAAATAAAATTCAAAATTAAAAAGAAATAAAATTTAAAAAATAAAACAGAAAAAACAATTATTCCCTTCACATACATTTATATGAATAAATTATTTCCATGCTTATATCTGTAAATACAAAAAAGAGGAATAAAATCTACCTTGAACCAAAAACAAAAAAGAGAAAAAAAAAACAGAACCCACCAGTTACTCAGAGGAAAACCGTATCAGGGCACTTGCTCCAGTTGTAAACAATTCTGAAGTTGGTCAGTGGTGGGGAATCGTCTCCCATTCAGCCAGCAGCCCCCACACAACAAGCGTCCTCATTGCAAAGCTGGGGCACCGTGCCGAGGCATCTGTGAGTAAACGTGAGCTGAGCCCCAGGCCAGTTGCTGCTGAACTGTTCCCGCCCTTCCCAGGTAAAACACCTGAATATATACAAGGACTTGAAAGCCTAGAGGAAGGGCCATGGAGCCACACGAGTGACAGCATGCCAGCTGACTTGGTGCCTGCAGGCCAGCCAGGATGGTCCTGGCCCTGGGTGCTCTTCTGGAAGATTTCCATTTCCCTGCCTGAGATACCCGTCCTGTCCCTGCCCCCACTGCTTTTTTCCTTCCTCACCTCTGCCCAGGGAGAAATTCCAGCAGCAGGTATGGGTGACACATCCTCTTCTTTAGCAGGTGGCAGCCTGGCAACTGCTGCAGAAAGTCCAGCAGAGCCCCACTCACACTGGGCCACCCACAAAGCCGTGGCCTCTCACTCCCTCCCACCAGCCCAGCCCCGAGACTGCTGACAGGGCAGAGAAAATGGCGTCAGGCACAGCTGCAGGGGCTTTTGCTGCCTGGAGTGGTATTTATATTGATCTCAACCCAGGCACACCTGGGGAGGGCTGGCCGGCATGGTAAGGCTGCCCAGGTAGCCAATCATCACCCCTCAGGGGCTCACAGTTGCAGAAAATGGAACTTGCTGAACCAGCCAGGTCCAAGGAACAGGTGTGGGCTCCTGAGAGTCAGGATAGACAAGGGGCTGCAGCTTTGGCTTGTTTTCTAATCATTTTATCTGGCCCATGAGTGGGAGACAACTTCAAGAAAACCCTCTCCTAATGAGAGGAACCCAGGAGTCAGGGAGAGGAGGGGTGGGTGGTGGTTGGAGACAGAGGCCTGGTGCCCTGGGTGCAGTGGAAGTCTCTGGAAGACCAGGTGGAGGGAGGCCACACAGAGTGATGCCCAGGGTCACAGACCTGTCGGAGCTGCTGTTTGTTAGTTCAAGTCCTGCTCTGAGGTGCTCTGTGTCAGCTCTGAGTGACAGGTGAGCTGGGGGTGCTCTTCAATGAGGGCTATGTGCACGGTTCCTGTGTGCCCAGCCCTGCCACGGTACCTGCAAGGGTAGCTCTGTATCCTGGGAGGGGCCTGACCATGAGAGCCCCGTGGGCTGGGTTGGGGGTGGGGTACCTGCCCAGGAGAGCTCCATATCCTGGGATTGGCCTGACCACGAGAGCCCCATGGGCTGCTGGGGACCTGGTAAAGGATGTCAGGACAGTCAGTGAAGCCACCGAGGATATACCTCCAGTTGCTCCTGATTCCTACACCCTGCTGGTCATTCTACCAACCACCAGGACATGGTATTCTGTATTAGTCTTCAATGATGCCTTCTTTTGTATTCCATTAGTCCCAGAGTCACAAGAAATTTTGGCTTGTGAGTGGCAGGACTCAACATACAACTAAAACAATACTTCCGGGCCGTCTTGCCCCAAGGGTTCAAAAATTCCCACACCATCTTTGGGGAAAGCTTAGCTAAAGACCGAAAAGTTCTACCTCTGGAAAAGGAAACCCTCCTTCAATATGCAGACGACATTCTGATCGCCAGCCCTACTAAGGAGGCCTCTGAACTACCAAGCCAATAAAGGATAGAAGTTGTCCAAGAAAAAGCTCAAATATCACAGACTGCAGTGACCTGCCTGGGCTTCATTCTCACACAAGGTCAGAGAAGCCCATCCCAGGAAAGGGAAGAAACCATTTGCAGCCTTACCCCTTTCTAAAACTAGAAGACAGCTTAGGGGTTCCTGGGGAGGCCAGGGTTTGCTGCTTCTGGATCCCTAACTACAGTCTACTAGCTGGGCCTCTATATGAAACACTGAAAGGAAAAGATGATGATCCTTTTGAACAGAATCCAGAAGTGGCCTTTCAAGAATGGAAAGAGCAGTCAATTCAGACCCTTGCCCTGGAACTCCCTAATTGAGCTAAACCCTTTGACCTTTCCATTCCCGGTGAAAGGTGAATCGCCATTGGAGAATTAGTGCAAAAACTGGGACCACTTGAAATGGAACAACGCAAGAATGCCATCCAGGTAGGATAAACTACAGTCACCAAGGGGCTTGGCCCACTGCCACATCTGGCCAAGATACTGGCGGTATCTAAAAACCTGGAAATCAGCAGCCCAAAAGGCCACCTCCCTCCTAAGGGAAAAGGACCCCACGTGGTGATCCTAATCACCAACCATGCCCTGAAGTTGCAGGGTTCGCTCCGTGGGCACACCGACCTCGAGTGAGGAGGCCCTCCAACTCCAACATCCAGAGAGATAACCGGGGGCAACAGGGCACCATGACGACTCGTGTGAACATCACTTGACCTGGAGTTTCTCTCATAAAACAACAATAGTGTGTCCCGAAGGAGTAGACTACTGCTTGCAGGACTTCCTGCACCCGGAGGGGAGCTAATAATCTTGGCGGGGGAACCGTATATCACACTGTCACCATAGAAAAGCCTACAGACACCGTGATGATGGTGGCCAATAAGACCGGCTGGACTCCTGTTTACTTCAAAAGGCTGTTGACTCAGTGGCCATCATGGTCCTTGATCACCACTGACCCTGGACTGTCTGGGAGTTGAGCGGGCAGGGCTCTGACACCTGGTGCTGTTTTTACGTTAATTCAGGGGCCTAATTGAAGAAAGAGCAGACTACTGGTCAGAGCATCTAGGCTGGCAGAAACGGTCAGCCTAAGGTGGCCGAACAAATGTGGGGTGGGGTGAAACCGGCCCCCACAGCGTCTCTGCACATCTCTTTCCTGGACCCTTAAAGGTCATTAGAATCTATAACACTTCCAATGCTGGTGCTCAGGCGGACGAGCAGGGAGGCAGGGGTCCTGGGGCCAATCAACGTCACCTGGAGGCTGCTGGGGAGAAGTTCTGACCCTCGTCCCCTGGTATGAGGGCTCCCAACTCAGCACTCAGCAGTTACAGAAGAAGGGTCTGCACCCTCAGCACTCCAAGAATGAGGAACGGGACAAAAGGCAGAGGAGGGGTTTGTCCCCAGCAAAGCCCATTAAAAATCCCTGGGAGATAAAAATAGAATCTGGGCAATAAAGTCAAGTCTGACCTTTTTTATCCTTTGTGCTTTGTCTAATTTCACGTGCTCCTAGGGTCCCGCATGCAGAGGTTCCACACCCGGCACTTCAGACCAGATTTCCTGGTGCAGAATGGCTGGGTCGACACCTCAGCTCCTGGGGCCCAGTGCAGACTCCGAGATATAGAGCCTGAGCTGCAGCCAACCCGGCCCTTGAGAGCTCCGCCCCCTCCCTCTCACTGACTCTGACAGGATCTCTACACAGCAGCCCAGCCCACAGCCCACGGGGTAGTGCATGCTCTCACCTCTCCATTCTCTGATGAAAATATAAAGTTTCCTTTGCTTGGGAACCAAACTCAGTCTCGATCTGTTGGCCCCAATGACACTGGGCAGGGGGACCCTTGTTGGGGTCCACTCTGGAGGATCAGTAACAGAAATTGAGACTATTGTAACTTCAATGAACAGATGTGTGAGCCAAACTGTAGTTAACATAGAACAGTTTATAAGGCTCGGGTAAAATAAGATGTTTCTAACACTTCCATTTGATATTTCCATCACTTTATTATAAGCAAGTTCAGTGAAAAGGTTTGTCTTATTTGTCAGGTCAATATTAGAGAAATGAAGTGATTTCTTTCCAAGGATGTACATCTAATAATCTTGGTTAAAGCTTCAATCTTGTTTTAAATGCTTTTCCATTGAAAATGATACCTCTCTTTCAGCTCCCCCATTTCTGAGAAGTATAAAATCTTATAATTTATTATTACCAAAGGGGAAAGGTGGGAGGAGGGATAAATTAACAGTTTGGAATTAACACATACACACTGCTATGTATAAAATAGATCATCAACAAGGAACTACTGTATAGCACAGGGAACTACACTCAATATTGTGCAATAACCTATAAGGGGAAATAATCGGAAAAAGAATAGATATTTTTATTGACATCATCTATCAATGACAGTTAAAGTGTAACCTAAGGGAAGCCGGTGGTGAGTGCTTCTGACCCTGAAGACTTCAGTCATCTAAAGTTTGGACTCTGCCTACTTCCCAAGGCCCTTAATGAACATATGTGTAGCCGTAGCTTAAAAAACTCCCCAGTTTGGGTTTCGGGGAGACACTGATTTTGAAAAAGCCCTGGTGTTCTCCTTACATGAATGGGACTCTTCCTACTGCTAAAACATGTCTGTCACACCCAGAGGATGGTATACCGTCTGATCGGGAAGAGTTTGGAAAAGGCATCTCATCTCCTCATCTCCTGGTGCTCGGGTTCACCCCTCCAGCGTCTTTACTAACAGTCTCCCCACTTGGAGATGTCAACACTGTCAACATCCTGTTGCGTACAGTTTGGAATTTGTCCAGAGGATGAAGCGGAAGGATGAGGAACAATGAGAGACAAGTCCTAGGTGTTCAGACAGGCACATGTCACTCTAATTTCCAATCAGGAAGATGAATTGACCAAAGGCTAGGGTTGCCCATGGAAACAGTATAGGGCTTGAGGAAATCCCACTGCTTTGTGGCCAGTTCCCATAAACACAAGTTGAACAATGGAACTCAGGGGCAGTAAAATTCACGAAACTGCAGAGTTGAAAATATCTATCACTGAAAAATGTCTTGAGGAAAGTCAAAGAAAAGGATTGGCAAGCAAGGGAGAATGGCAGGAAAGGGATTTGAGGAGGTAGAAAGGATTCGCCATTAAGCACAAGAAAAGGGGCTGAACATTTCCGACATTGCAGTTGGCCAAAAAGGCTGTATGCGTTTTTTTCTGTATATATTCAAGAAAAGGGCATACACTTTTTTAGCCAACCAAACAGGTGGGCACTGGAAATCAATACTACAAAAGATATCACTTCGCATCAGTCAGAAGAGCCATCCTCATAAAGTGTAAACGCCAGAAATGCAGGACAGGGCAAGGAGAAGAGGGAGCCCTGTGAGGCTTATAGTGGAAATGTATATTGCCAACGGCCATTCTGGAGAAGTGTATTGTGTTTACTAAAGCATCTAAAAAATGAGCTACAGAGCATAGGGCACTTGCACTCATGGGCGTATATCTTGGGAAAAACAAAAATCGAGAGGACACAGGCACCCCAATGTTTACTGCCTCTCTGTTTAAAAGATCCTCGACTAGGATATAACTTAAATGTCTCTGGAGGGAAAAAATGGATAGAGATGTGGTACTTATGTAGAGTGGAATATTACTCAGCCTGGAAATCAATGAAATATGGCCAGTTGTAACAACTCCGGAGGAGTTACGTATGATCATTCTAAGTGACATAATTCAAAAAGAAAAAGACACATATCATAAGATATCACTTAAAGGTGGAATCCAAAATGGCTACACATGAAATAAATTACAAAACATAGTCAAATATGTAGAAAACACGCGTAAGGCTGCTAAACGGGAAAGGTGGGGAGGGGTGAGGCATCATCCAGGAGGTTGAAATTAGCAAAGATACCATTCCAAATACCAAACTGATAATCAACAAGGCCTACACGGTAGCTAAAAGAACTGCACTCAGCACACTCAAGTCACCGGAAAAGAATATCTATGACTGGTAAGAATCTGAAAAAGAATTTATTGATGTCTCTCTGTACATGAATCAAGTGGATGTACAGCAGCAAGAAACAGAGCTTTGAAAATCAGCTGTAACCAATATAGTAATAAATTGAAAAAAATAAACGACAGAGAGACAGAGAAAACCTCTTACAACTTTTCCTCAGGGACGGTGATGCAACATGGATTGAACACATCTAGACCCACAGCAGGATGAGACATAAGGCTGGAAACTGTTCGCGCTAAGAGAAATGTGAGGTTGGGTGAGGAAATGCACACCCTTTAAAGTAATACTACCTGGTACCCATTCAATGGGTCCCAAATCTGCAGGTTCAAGGAATCTTCCTACAGCTAAAACATGCATGGAAAACCTAGAGGACTGTACACCATGTGATCGGGAGATGTGTCTAAAATGCACCTCATTTATCCTCTCCTGGTGCTCCTGTTCATCATTCCAGCCACGTTACTTAGAATCTCCCCACTTAGAGAATCAGCACATTTAAACTTCTGTTTCACACATTTTGCAAATTGTGAGGAGGATGAACGGGAAGAGGGGGAAACAATGAGAGAATAGTTGTAGGGGTTTGGACGGGCACATGTCACTCTAATTTCCCATTAAGAATAAGAATTAAAAAAAGGCTCAGCCCGCCTCGCCGGAGCCAAAATAGGGCCTGAAGCAATCCTGCGGTTTTGAGGCCAGCTCACAAAAGAGCAACTTAAAAAATGGAGCTCAGGGTCACTGCAATTCACAAACCTGCAGAGTTATAAATGAAAACTAACGTCCAAAAATATGTTGAGGTAAGGCAAAGAAGAGGATCTAAATGCAAGACAGAATTGCAAGAAACAGATTTCAAGAGATAGATTGGACTCGCCTTTAAAGCACATGAAAAGCGGCAGAATTTCGACAATGATGCAGTTGGCCCAAAAGGGAGTATGCGTTAGTTCCTGAATATATCCAGGAAAAAACGCATACGCACTTTATGGGCAACCAAGCAAGCAAGCAATGCAAATGTGCACAACAAAGAAGTCTCATTTCCCACCGGTCAAAAGGGCCATCCGAAAAAATTGTAAACACCAGAAATGCAGGACAGGCCATGGAGAACAGGGAGCCTTTATACGCTGATGGACAGTGTGTGAACTGCCGAGAGCCACTCTGGAGAAGTGTATGGTGGTTCCTAAATCATCTAAAAAACAGAGCGACAGAGCATAGGGCACTTCCAATCACGGGAGTATATCTAGGGAAGTCTAAAAATCAACAAGACACAAGCACACCACAGTTTAGGGCTACTCTGTTTACAAGAACCTCAACTTCAGTACACCTTAAATATCCCAGGAAAGAGAACAATGGATAAAGAAAATGTGGTACTTATGTACAATGGAATATCTCTTCACCATGAAATCAATGTAATAAGGCTAGTAGAAGGATAAAGAGTGGATTGAGGTCCGATAATACTACTTGAAATAAGTCAAACAGAAAAAGAAACATATCATAAGATATCACTTATAGAGGGAGGATAAATATGGCTGCACAAAAAATGAATTACAAAACAGAACAGTGTCTCACATTTAGAAAACACACTTATGTCAGCTTAAGGGGAAAGGAGAGGTGGGGTGATGCATAAAACCAGAGTTTGAAATTAGCACAGATACCGTTCAATAAACCAAATAGGTATCAGACAAGATCTACACCTCGCTCAATGAACTGGCCTCAACACACCCTATACACCGCAGAGAAATATATCTGAGTAATAAGAATCTTAAAACCCATGTATTGATATATCTCCATAAGGGAATCAAGTGTGCGCAGAGCGGCACAAACACAGCAGTGAAAATGAGCTAAACCCCATTATAGAAATAAATTTTAAAACCAAAACGCAGAAACAATGAAAGAGAGAAAAATTCTTACAAAATTCGCTCAGGGGCTGTGATGCAACCTGGAATGACCACATATAAACCCACAGCTGGATAAGACATAAGGCTGGACACTTGGGGCTGAAAGGATTGGAGAGCTTTGGTGAGCAACTGCCGAAAGTTTAATGCAATACTTCGTGCTACTTATTCCAAGGGTCCCAACACTCCAAGTTGAAGGGAATCTTCCTACAGCTAAACCATGCATGGGAAATCCAGCGGATGGTATACCATATGATCGGGAAAGGTTTCTAAAATGCACCTCATTTTCCTCTCCTGGGGCTCCGGATCAACATTCCAGCCACTTTACTAACAACATCTCCACATGGAGAGTCAATGCCTTTAAGTTCCGGTATCGCACAGTCTGCAGTTAGTGCGGAGGATGAATGGGAATAGGGGGAACCAGTGAGAAAATAGCTGTAGCGGTATCAATGGGCACATGTCACTCTAATTTCACATCAGGAAGAAGAATTAACCAAAGGCAGAGCAAGGCACCCCAGAAGAAGAATAGGGCCTGAAGAAATCCTGTGGATATGAGGCAAGATCACAAAAATAAGAGCTGAAAAATGGAGCTAAGGGCCACTGCAATTCAAAAACCTGCAGAGTTATAAAGGCCAACTATTCTCCAAAAGTATATTGAGGTAAGGCTATGAAGAGGCACTGAGAGCAAGGCAGAACTGCAGGAAACCGATTTCAGGAGGTAGACAGGAATTGCACTGAAAACATATGAAAACACTCAGAACGTCGACAATGATGCACTTGGCCAAAAAGGGCGTATGCGTTTTTTCCTGAATATATTCAGGAAGAAACGCATACGCCCTTTCTGGCCAACCAAGCAAGCTC